>NW_025813469.1:3536718-3579834 GCF_021976095.1 Xenia sp. Carnegie-2017 | reverse complement strand
GATTATTTTTCAAGAACATTAAATGGTCACGAAGGAGTTCACAGTTCATGACTCAGAGTTGAATTCTACCCCATCTTGACCGTAAAATGACAATGCGTAGCAAATACATCTGAGAAAATATAAATATAAACTGCAGTTTAAGAAGCACATTTCACGACCATGACGTAAGATACATCTCAGTTCTCAAAAATATAATACGATTAAAAAGAATGACGAGGAAAATAATTTCACCTAATGCCTTTACTCTTAACGAAGTTATGCAAAATACGTCATCATTATTCCTACCCCTCCCCTCAAAATACAATTTTATGCAACAGCTATTCCAGCATGCATCACAACACTTTTTCGATCTATCAGCGAGAACCAACGAAAGGTTAAACACTGAATATTTCGATAAAAAGGTTCAATATTATGTGCCCAGTTTTGGTGTATGATCTCTGTGCATTATGCCTTTTTATTTGCCTCTTTCGATTGTCCAAATCGTGTGAACCTGGACAATATCTAGCTTTATTCTTAGATGAAGCTTGTCATCCCTGCCCGGATAAATTGGAAAATTGTGAATACCAAGGAATGGACGCTAAGGAATGCGAGGATTCTTGTAGTAAGTGAACCATTCATTTTTATTGACTTGAAATTATGACTTCGAAAGGAAATATTTTGCCTTCGATATTTTGACTTCGAATTGTTTATTACCTTCTTTCTTAAAATTCTATGCGGAAGCTTGTGTCCTCTTCAAATAAAAGTTATATTAATTGGACTCATAAATCAATACAACAAATTAGGTATCAAATCATGAAATCAATCAGAATAGCTTTAATGCCACATTATTATTCGTAGACATCGACCAATTGAGGATTTTAATCTATTAAAAATTTTACTTGCATAGCTCAAATTTTTTTTGCTAATTACATAATTTTTTAAATTTGACTGTCAGTATTCAAGAGCAATATAAACACAATTCACGTGCTCAGAAGAACAATTTATTATTTATAAGTTTAAGTTTGTCGATGTATTATTGTCATATTGGTTTGAAAGAGTGATTCTAAGTTCAGAAACTTTCAGACTGATTCACTCAAGCGATGGAAGCATTTGAAAAGACATTCAATTTGGCGACCGACATTTGCCTGCCAATTTCTAGTAAAAGCTAGATATTTTAGTCCAGATATACATAGCAAGCGTATCGAAGACATTGACCACATAACTATTATGAAAATAATTTATGCGCTGTTGTATATACGACAAACAAGATGAAACGCCAAACAAAGGCTAAAACCCTCCCGTCATCCAAAGAATTAATTTACGCCAACGCTCAGTGATAAGACTTTGAATTTGTTATTTACGTCCAATCCTTCTGTATTCATTTAAAATTAGTGCAATGAATTTTTGAATGACTGGGCCTTATGTCTCTTTTCCACTGATCGCAAAAATCTCTCGCTTCAAGCTTGAGAGTCTGTTCGCACAATCAACAAATTTTGTTCAAATAATTTAACTATGCTGCAAGTCATAGTAAGCTCGCTGCGAGCTTACGAGTACGTTTTGCGATGAGTGGAAAAGAGCCTTTATGGAACGAGTTTGTCATTGTACAATTTTTCCTAAGGGGATTCCCCCATGTGTCAACAAGTGCTCAGGACATTTTTAAATCTTGACAACCATGCATTGGGATAATCATAAAAAAAACAGCTTGCTATATTTCATTAAACAAATCCCAACAATGATATTATATAAGTATACAACCGTGGATAGCTTAAGCCAAATGGGGCAAGTGCCCCAGCAGTTATGTATAAATGAAATGCACTGCATGCGCTTCAGTTTGGCAAAGGACAAGTACAGTTACAGTGAGCAGTATTTTCGACAATGGCTGGCATTTCTTATCGATTGCATTTTATGCTCATGCACTCTTCAAAATCATTTTGAAGAGTTCACTCAACTGTTTCTACGGTTACATCGGACAAATAATTATATTTGCATAAGTTCAAATTATAATTTGTTCTTAAAAGGTTTGTATATGATACACATTCACTAACGTTTTCACTGCAGAATTCTTATTTTCAACGTCTGTTTCATCGATTACCAGAATGGGTACATCGTCAACAAGTACAAAATACGACATTATGACAACCAGTCCTAAACTTTCAAGTCTCAAGAGAATCTTGACCACAAAAAACGGTTACAAACTCCCGAAAAAAACCCATGCAGATACAAAAGGATATCTATCTACGTCCAGTGAAATTCATAGCGATGAGACGTCGACCACTTCTCACTCAGAACATAAATGGATCATACCTGTTTCAGTTACAACACCTACGATCGTCGTCTTGTTGGTGATATTAGTCATCTTTATACGTAAGAATGCACGAAAACGGAAAAAGAATCAGTGGGGATCAGAAAAAAATTTTAATGCTTTCCCAAACAGTTACAACTGAAGACAGTCGTACATATTTTAAGATCTCAAGGATTTTATCTTACAGTTCAGAAATAAGATTTTAGACAAAAAAAAAGAAAAAAAAATCTTCAATAGTTTCTACAAATAGTTAGCACTTATATACTTATTAACACTTGTAATAACAAACGGCAATTTTGGTGAGGATATGTTACACTAGATTATATGCTGCACTTGTTGTCTGAAAATACATTACTTGTTTATGCCATAAATTCAGAACACGGCACTTTGAAATACATATAATTAGATTAAAAGTAAGCTTCTGCAATCACATGTAGATTGAGAGCAGTTTCTGGAGAGTACTTTCCCTTTCTTTTTAAATGCCATATGAAGTGTATATTATTGACGAAGATATTCAAGCCAATCCACTGACTGTAAACAGTTTGGACGTACATCTGATTCTGCAAGCCTCTGAGTGTTTGTTGTACCGATTGAGTTTTAACTGTTTGAAATTGTTTCGATTAACAACATGATTACAGGCTGCATCATTTTCCAAACTATAACTGGTTCACAAGATTTTCCTTTGCTAAGCTGATACCTGTATGTGTAGGAGCAGCTTATCCGCTAACACAATAATACGAGATTTATTAATGTCTAATGTCTTTTGTAATCACATTATGTTTTTTCTGAGCTCCCTAGTTGTTGTAACTATGTTGGCTACACTTTTCTAAGTCAAAAATTGCTTTATGCAGATAATTAGAGCTTCTTTCCTTCAGTTTCAGACCGATTTAAATTTAACTTTTTTCGTAAAGAAACGAATTAATCATTAGCTATTTACTAGACCTCGATAAGTTTTAGTGTATTTTGACCGATAATGAGGGGTATAATAAACATGTAGATTACTTAATACTTAATACTGTAATTAGAGTAAATAACGTTCTTCCAAACGTTCGCGATATGATTTCACCAAAAAATTTTGTCCACTAAAAATATACAATTTGATATAATGGTTAACTAAGATCTCAATAAGTTGTGAATGTATATTGTAAGTGATATTGCATGTTAATATGTGTAACGGAAATAAGTAATTACGTGAATATAGTTGGTAAACAAACGTCTGGAAAGCGCTCGTAGTTTTGGACGAGTGAACGTTTCTCCTTTTTAAAACTTACCACTAGAATTTTGGCGTTATCACGTAGTACATCAAAAACTAATATGCGCCAAGTGCCTGTCAAAACTATACTGTTTATGTCAAGTGTCCACGTAGCCGTGGGGTTGCTCAATGACTGTAATCCAGGCGAATATCTCAGCGCTTTCTTACATTGGACTTGCCATAAATGTCCGAAGAAATTAAAGAGTTGCGAGAATCAAGGACGAGATGCAGATAGATGCTCTAAATCGTGCAGTAAGTGAAAATTGAACGCAATTGATATTTTTTTAACATAAGGATCAATAGCATATGCTCTATTGATTTCTGTATGAAGGACAAAAATTTAACACGTCAAAGTCAGAATCTGCTCTCAATCCAAATTTTTCACATTTTAAATGCTTGCTTAGTCTCCAGTCCAATTTTAAACGACAGAAAAAGCAGTTTTCGACATTTATAAAATGCGAAGGACAAGGGACTTCCCCAAAACAAGCTGGGGAATGACCGAAATACTTGAAATAATATTTTGTTAGCAATTTTCGGATGTTGGTTTTAATTCTTTTAATGAAATATCAGCTGTGAATATTTTTTGGAATATATTCTTGTTTTTGATGGCGGGTTTACTAGCGCACCAAATACAAATGTTGTCAAAAATCTTTTCCACAGCATAGGCAACATCATATTAGCGGAAGCAAATATACAAAACAACGATTTAATTACTGCTTGATGACTGCACGACATTGATTTTGAGATAGACAACATATTTTTCATGCAGAGCAAATCAGAGAAATCATTCATGAAATTGATATCAACTTCAGTCTTAGGTTTCTTTATAAACACGAATTATGACTAAGGATTTACCTGTCCAAGTTTCCATTCTATGGAAAGATGACAGTTAATTGACGATTAATTAATTTTTGCAAATTTTAAAAAACTTTAAAAACCTGACGTAAATCTTTTCCAGAAAGCTGTTTTTTTTTTCAAATTCTGGTGTAACTTTAACAGACATCATAGACTTTTTACATTCTCAACAAATTGTGACATCATAGATTCTTTTTACATTCTCTACAAATTGCGATGTTTACAAGAAACCGTACCTACCTCAATTAATATAAAACACAAAAGTGTTCTAATATTGTTTTAGTTGGAAAACTGTGTACTTTGCCGGTTTTCATCATTATTTTCACCATTTGCCGGAAATGCAAAGCGTAAAAATGAATGAATGTTTTGATGACGCAGTATAGCGGGTAAATTATTCAATGTCGGTAGTGTAAAGTAAGTTTCTTGACCATTTTCTATATACACCTTAACTACTTTTAGAAAATTCCTCTGACCAGTATATTTCCGTCAACGACCACCAAAAATTTTTCCACGACCGCTATTGATTTGAAATCAACTAGCAGAATAAACCCGACAACAACGATTGGCTTCAATAGTGCAACCAGCCCAATCCATAGGATCAGGAATGAAATAAAAGAACAGTTACCCGGAAACACCTCCAGTGAGATGCGTAATAGGACGTTAGCTTTTCCACACCACAGCGGACGGTGACAGAAAGTTTGAGTCGAAGAGGTTTTTGGAAAAAATCGTGGATACCTCTTACACTTGCTATTTTGCTTGTAATTGTAGTCGTAGCTTTAGGAGTTATACGAAAGTTGTTCGTTTGTAAACGTGGAAAAGACAAACAGATAAATGAACCAGAGCAAAATATCTCGATGATTTCAAGCAGGTAAGCCAGAGCATTTCTCTATAAATTACGGGTTTATTAAGTAGAATTTTTGATTTTGGAGACTTAGCTTCCACTTCTCATGCACGATTTTACGAGCAACAGCATTTAATTTTCTGTAGCTAAAAGTCGAGGTAAACTACAACAAACTTTTGTGAATATTTTGTGTTAAGAAAAGTTTTAGTTTTAACTCTCAGACAAGCAAAAGAGTGCGAGAGAAAAATACAGACCAGAGCCCTCTATAAGAAAGAGTTGGGACATCTATTGTTATCCGTTTAGCTTACGTTGATTGGGCAATATTGATCACCTGATCAATTTCCGCCATTTTGGTTCCTAGTTTTGAAATTTTGAGCTAGTGTTTATATAGCAATTGCTTCTAGTAATACAGTATTTTGAGATAATATTTCGTTTTTTTATGGATAAGTGTGTAATAACTGATTGTTGACGGCTACTAAATGTCATTACATATCGCAAGAATCGAGGATTACGAAAAAAATGAAAGAAATGCCTTTACGTCGAACTTACGAAATTTGATTGCGTATGGTGATTGTTGTGCTGAACTGCTTTTGATATAAGGTTCAATTAACTGACTCAAGTAGAGAAACATTTTTGGGCCTAATAACATTGCAAAGTTCGTGCTGATGCAGTTTCAATAGTTTTCATGCTTGGATTAAATTGGGGGTGGGGCATAAGCCACTCACTACCATTAAATTGTTACAAATCTTGAACACAAATCTTTCCGGACCAAAACTTCGTGATTACTATCATACGAAGTTTTGAACAAAATTGTCCAACTATTTGATAACACTGATGCCAGGATAACATTGCCGCTTGCCACCAAGCTTAAAGATCTTGAAAACTTGTTACAGAGTCGGAACATAAGCCGATAAAACACGTTCACGTACGAAAAATACTTCTTACAATGGGTCACGATCAATTTGAAGTACGAACTAGTAAACCGCAAACGAAGCTCAAACTAATGAAATTAAATCAGGTCAGCCGCAAATCGCTAAAAACGCAAAGAGCTTCCTATCATTCCTAATATATTTGATACTACCATGGAATAAGCTTAAATTGCCTTCTTCTTTTGCATATAAACCCAATTTCCAATAGTATTATTATAGTTTCACTTTGCAAGTAGGAACCAAAATGGCGGCTCCGCGCTCGCCCCAGACCGTTTGTCCCAACTCTTATTTATAGAGGGCTCTGATGCAGACTACCAATGCAAACATTTATGCTCATTGTAAAAAGCTAATGCAAACGTTGACAGTAATGTCAATACATGTTTGTAAATAATGATCGTCCAGGTTAATAAAGTCCTGAGAAGGACTGTTTTGTTATTGTTGACTGACGTTTCGACAAACTTAGCGGTAGTCATCTTCAGATTCAAATGATGAAGACGACTACCGCTAAGGTTGTCGAAAACGTCAATCAACTTCTTCTCAACATCATCAAACATGTAACGATACTCGAGTTCAAACCATTTACTTTAGTAATGTCAACACTAAATGCTATTGCTAATGTGAATGCTGATGTCAATGCTAATGCTAATACAAATGTTAATGCTGATGCTCATACTAATATTATTGCAATTGTTAATACTAATGCCAATGCTAATTTTAATGTTGATGCTATAATACCACGCTATGCTACTACAATAATGTCATTATATTTTACTGTTATCAAGCTATAGCAAATAGCTCGAGTAAACCAAAGCCACTCCAGTTCATGTTGAGATAAAAGTATCATCTAAACTGTATGCACAAAGGCAGAAGGTATTTGGAAAAGTCCTTTATGAACTGGACTACTAAGCAGCGAAAATTTTAGCAATAGTAAATCGAAAGAAAATGAAGCATGCATTCAATTAAAGTATTTTTACCAGTGCCCAAGAAGGCACTCTAAGCTTTGCATGTTTACATTGTGGGCATGTTCACATACTACGAAAAGTAAATTAATATCTTGTTACAGTGATGGAAATCAAGTTACTTTGCCAGAAACAACCACATCTGATGTCATGGACATACATGAAAATCTGAGAAATAAATTCTTTGAAGGATCACTTTGAAGTTAACTGGATCTCAAGACTCGTAAATATCATAAACAATTATTTAAGTTTCAATGAGAAGTTTATTAAGACATAGATACCATTTGTGTATTTGAATTTTTTCATTTTTTGTCGGACAAGAACAACCAATTAAGTAATACAGCATTTGTACATCACGAGCCCTGATGGTCTGAAACTTCGTTAATTATCGACAAGTTGAAAAATTTCATCAAGAATAATATAAAAATCGCAAAAGCAAAACGTGCATGGATTATCGAATTTGTTAGTTTATTTTAAAATTTTCTATTAATTTGTTAAATTTCGTACTTTGTTTGAATTTTTGACATTAAAGTAGCTGATCTAATTAGGGTTTTTGAAGTATTAGCGTCTATACATTACATCCGTTATTTTAGGCTACATCGTCTATTTCATGATTATAAAAATAGAAACACGTTAAGACGAAAATTTCTATAAAAATATTACAAAAATCGTAAAAACAAAAAAAGATATCACAGTTTTGATAGTAGTTCAATTAGTTCGGATACATTTATGAATGATCTTTGTTTTGAATTGAGAAATTTTATTTTTTGTGTTAGAATTTTGATATTTGAGTAAAGTAACAGTTGCTGAAATATTAGCGTATATACACATTATATTGTCTTTTTCATTACTTAAAGATCACATGGACAAGTCGTACTATATATAATTGTTGCGTGACATGGAACTTGCCCTAAAAATCCATTTAAAGTTACTTTCGGTGCCAAATGAGCTTCATAATCATATGTCGAAAAACCTCTTGAATACATTCTCTCAGTGTAACACACAATTCACTATTTAATATTTAGTATATTCATGCTCTCTTTTTTCACTCTTTTTGAATAATAGATTTGCTTTTTCAAAAACCTGTTTAAGGGAGCAGGGCCCGATACCTGTTTAGTTGATTTGCTTTCAACCAAAGTCTAAATAAGAACTTTTAAAATTATTTTACTTTATTATCTCAGCTATACACGTGAGATTCTGTAGTCTTGACGAAAATAGGCAATTATTCATGGTACGCCTTCTTGTGTGATCACCAAAAAAAAATTATGTTATATTTTGTATTAAAATTTTGATATAATTATCTATTATCTATTGCCAAAGGCAAATTATGCATAGGTGACATGTCGAAACTGGATCTGCTGGGACATTTATGGTATATGTGCCTTATGTTGAATTTAGGAGTGTAAATTTATTGAATAATATCTCAACCTACAATCCAAAACAGTTCAAAAGAAATTCTGCATAACTTTTGATGCTCATACCTTTTGGTGATTTTGTATTTTTTTCTTGACATTTAAGAAATATTAATATAGAAACACTTCTTTCTCAGCAGCCAATCAGAGAGAGTTTACCTGTCACCTATGTAGATGGAGCAATGAAATTATGTAATGCATGCATGTCATTTGTTTGAAAAACACTATAATATATTTATACATTAGATGTATTTTATTTTATTTTGTCACTGCTGAGATGTCATATAGTTTAATTAAAAGACTTTTTTTTCTTAATTTCGTCCTAGATATTTGGATGGTTTGTAGCCACCATATTTGCAATGAGCAAAACATTTAAGCGAGTCTTTCACAATTCTAAGCACATTTCGAGCACTTTATTTAATTTTTAGTTTTTAGTTTTCAATGCCCTTAAAATTGAATTTTAATTTCAAAGAAATTTTTAAGCAGCTGCACGAACCCTGAAACGATATGAAAAATGACACAACTGCAAACCTACTTTTAACTGTAAACTTTACCAACTTGGAGAAGTACTAAAATAGCCAATATTAACAATAGCAACAAAACCACAAGCCAGATAAAAATTACAACAAATTAGAACAAATTGCTTTCGTTTTTAATAGGCGTTATGTTGAATTTTTTTATCTAATCTTAACACTAAATGATATTGCTTTAAGATTTGACATTAGTTTATTTCAAAATCTTGCACTTGTTTATACAATGATACAATGATTGCTTTTGTGCTTGCTTACAGTTTTGTTTAACTTTTGTGTTTGTCCATACAACTTTTTCGCAACATGGGATATTCACGTGTAGAAGTCACGAGTTACTCCCAATGTCATCGTTGGGACTAACTTCATGAATTACCAAGAATGAAATTTAGCCTTTCCAACAGCTTTTAAAAGTATTTTCCAGTTTAAATATACTCAAAATAAGCTGTTGTGAATAACAAAAAAGTAAGAAAAATTAACCGTTTTTCAATCGTCACGAAACTGCTTTACCTATACATTTATTTTTACTTTACGCAGACTGCCTGTGGTTAACCACAGTACTGGTCGCGTGTAACTATTTCCCAGGTATTACGTCATATCACAGCGAGTCATTAGTCATGTGACTATGACTTGGGGACATTATTTGAACTAACACATTGTTGCCATTCTCGTTCGTCGAAGGTCAACTTCAACAACAATCCGATGTCATGGATGTTCAACAAGCCATGATTTCGTTAATATTATGGCGTCTTTTCACGCATCTGGATGGGTCAAAAGATTGCGAGCCAGGCAAGTATCGCGTTGGATTTCTTGAAGGACCATGTCATCCATGTCCGAAGAGATTGAACGATTGTAAATATCAGGGCTCGGACGAAGAGAAATGTAAACTTTCATGCAGTAAGTAAATCATCTATCTATCATAAAACTAAAGTCAACAAATATACTATACAACAAAGACAACTAAATAGTTATAATGTTGAGTAAGCATTGTTGTTATTCAAATATTTTTAAAATTCATAGCTGAAATCCCACAAATTCCGGCCATATTCTACAACGAGGGATTTCCCCTATTGTAACAGGAAATCGGATTTCCGTACTCTATTCAACAACACATTCCACTCAACAGTGTTTGCATCGACATGACTTATTTGCTTTAGAAATTGCACTTAGTTTTAATAAGCCAATAAAAATCTTGCTGCTTTAGGTGAACTAAGTTAAATATTAAGCTGTATAATGCTGTAAATGAAAAAGTTAAACGGTTAAGCTGTATAAGGCAAGTTTCAAACGTCGCATTTTGCATGCGCCGAACGCATTTAAGACAGAAAAAATGTGATAAAATTTCTCGATTAATTACATTATTCTTTGGAAGGTCGTAAAATTTCCGAACATATAGCATTATTGATGTCTCTACACGTGTATTGTTTTCATAGTGAGTATTGCCATAGCAGGAGGAAATAGCATCAGTTGCGTAACAGGGGCTTTTACCACATGATACGGGTTGGATGTAGTTCGATCAGATCACAAACACCATAAAATATAATGTTACCTGAACATTTATCAAGTATAATGTATTCCCTCCGCAGCGTCGAAATTTTTGTCTACTCTGACGGCCAGCAAAAGCACACATTCCAGTTCATCTTCCTCAAGAAAACAAAGCAACATTACGATTTCCGTCTCTCAAGTTTCTAAGTCTTGGATAACATTTCAAACAGACCTGACGAGCAGCCCAACGAATGAATTGTCCTTGTCTTCAACTGACCTATTGCTGCAAATGAATCATCCTGCAACCTCAGATACTACAAAGGTCGTCCTTATCGCGGTTTTTGTCCTTTTGGCCATCATTATCGTGATGTTTGTGTTGGGTTGTATCTACAAACATAAACAAAATGTAAAGACCGTAAATGCGTATAATCGCACTATCACTCCAATTCCAAGGTAGGCAGAATTATTGTTTTAAACAGATGGTTATAAATATAAATACAAGGAGAGAAAATTACCTGATACAGTAGAATTGAAGTTTCATGCAACAATAATAAAGTATACATACATGCTTCAAAGACTAATTCTACTATAGTTCAACTATATATGGTAGAATATATCTCATAAAGTAAATGGTTTGAACCCGGGAGTATCGTTACATGTTTGTAAATGTGGATCGTCCAGGTTGCTATAGTCCTGAGAAGGACTGTTTTTGTTGTTGTCAACTGACGTTTCGACAACCTTAGCGGTAGTCATCTTCAGGACGATCTACATTTACAAACATGTAATATAACTCATACTGTTGATACATTCAGATGACATCTATTAATAATAGTGTTTAATTATAATAATCGAAAATGGCAAGTGCTCATAAAAACAGCACATCTGATAAAACAAGCCATTTATCTTTGTTGAAATTTGTATCAAATGATTTACAAAACAGGACAATCTTCCAAAGAGCGGTGGTACCACAAACAGGAAGTGAAGAAATGATGCATTCACGAGGAAACTTGGCAAACTATGATCAATCTTCCTTCTGAACATTTTGGGCAGCTTTATTGTTATCATAGAAAAACTTATGAGCGGTATATTATAGAAACAGTATTGCGTATGCATGATCATTACTATCGAGCTTGATTTAATGAAAGTTCATATGAACAGGCAGACAAGGTAAGACGTATAACTTGCTTAACCAGACCAAGTTGCCCTGAGCATCGGTATACGACGAAATATGCGATCTGAGCTAGCCCAGGACGCAAAGTTTAAATGAGTTAACTACATGTAATTTATATGTGAACAGGCGATATACTGAGTTATTTCTTTTTGTTCTCGTACATGTCTATTTTCCAAATCATTCAAAAAGTTATTGGAAATGCGAAAAAAACAAAGAAGTTAGTTGTGCTATTGGGAGACTGTTTGGCTGGTTAATGCAAGATTTTGTCTTGTTCAGACGAGGTCCAAAGAAACGGGCTGGTCTGCGTTTCTTACACTGGTTTTGGGATCTTGTCTCGAATGAACTGCCCGCCTGGATCATATGAACGTGGTCTGCACCTGAAGATGCATTTTATTTATGATTATGAATTATTACAAATATATATATATTATATACATCATAACATGCCGATTTTGCAGTCGTTTCCTTCTCAGTAAGTCAAGGTGCTCATACCACTAAATTTACACAAGGACGTTTCCACATTTCAGAGTTAACCTGATTAGACTTATAAATCTAATGTAATTTTGCTGCAAAAGTTTTCACTGTACATTTTTCTATAACGGCTAACGATCTTTGAAGTTTTCTTACATAAATTAAAATTCCTCAATATTTGCCCTTGGAGGTAGTGTAGAACATGGTTGTAAATAATATTTTTGTTCAAACTCATGGCATTACATTTTCACTTGAATTGGGTGATTTTGATTTCTATAAGAGAGTTTTACATAACTTCTAAGGTCACTTAACAACAACCAGTGCACATGTAGACAAATTTCCTGGAGTTTTTTGTCGAATATTTCCCTGAGGCCGTTCATCCTTTATTGTTTTAGGTTTTGAGATATCTTCTGCATCAATTGTAAACAACAATTGCACAAAATTTTGCACAGTCATACTGGAGGAACAAGGAACTTCATGAAAGCTAAGACATACGTGTACTTACTGCATAGACTGTTATAAGTGCATGATGCCACACTTTTTCTAATTAGCATTGCCTAGCCATCATCTTTCTTTTTGGATCTTTTTTAATTTCGTGTTTTCTCGTTCTTTTTCTTTCCATTTCCTTTCTTCCTTTTCTTCAAACATCCTTTCCTATAGTGTTGCCGTGCCTTCCATCACTATATGCCTACCATCGTGCTACCACAATCTCCGTCGCTGCTAGCATACAACTTATACTGAAGACAGGCTCACGTGTCATACATCAATAACAATATGAAGTAGATATTCAAAAGTTGCAAGTGCTCATTCAAATTCCACATATGTAATAAAAGAAGTCATACATCTTTGTTGAAATTTTTACCCAATGTTTTACAAAGCAAGAGTGATTCTATAAATGGGGTGGAGCGATGCAAAAAGTATATGAAGGAATAATGCAATAATTGCTGTTACATCTTTTCAGTACATGTTTCTGACAAGACGATTATTTTTGCTTAGGCTTTGATATACACCCAGAAATGAGCCAGAATCATTTTCTCAGAGTATTACACCGTATTGTAAAATCTTAATCAAAATCACACTCACTTCATAAGTGGGGCTTCAAAATCACCTCATAATTATTCGAAGACCGCAATTTCACTCCAGCTGGAGAAGTGGCCTTTGCCATTCATTATAGAGAGCGTAATTTTATGTCGCATTGAGTAAGCGTGAGCTCTTAGAATTCGGACTTAAGCTATCATTCAAGGCATATGGTGCTGATGCAGCTGACATATAATAATATTAGTAAGTTTGGCTGCTTGATTATGCGTAATATAGTTGCTCAGTATGCTTTTCATCACTTGCTCAGCACGATATATAAACACTCTGTGTACATAACCTTTCAATATTGATATATATACACAAATTGTAAGATACAGCGTCACTATGTACATGCGCATTTTTTGCGCACATTGGAACCTGAAAGCTTCCAATGTCATATATTTCAAGGCATGTATTCAAAGCTTCAAAGCATATATATCTAAGTTGCTAGAGAACAAGACGGAATTCATTGTGGCAATCGTATCACATCGATAGCAACAAGATAGCAACAGGAAAGGAGTATCCCAATGACATGTTAACAATCGGTTTCGCTCTTCTATTCAGTATGATGTACCTGGCAATTGAAAAATATTCTCGTTGCTTAATTCACATTTGGGTTATTTTGTTTCCATTTCTTTTTAAGGCTAAAGAGGCTGAAAGAGATTACAACTTAAAACTTCACAAAGTCCTCTTCTCATATTATAACCATGTGTGTAACCAATATAGTTATTAATAAAAATCGCAACAGGAATTTTTCCCCCTAAAGTTAAAGAGCTTCAAAGAACTAAAACCATTCTTGTCCCTTCACTTCGAAGAACACGAGCAAAACCAAAATAAATTGGTGTAGGGTCGTAGCGACCATTGTGATAGAAAATTTTGAATGCTGTAATTATTTAACAGCCATAATGCAAATAAATTCAATTAAGTTAAAAATACATACGGATAGTTCAAACTACTCTTTATTGTGTCAGTATGTAATTTAACTTCTCCACATTACTTCATTGTTGAGATGTTTTCTACTTTCCCTTTACCAAATTGTTTATTATAACATTTCTCACATGTTGCACCCAAATCAGTTAGAACCTGTACCTAAATCAAGAAGTGCAATGATAAAATTAAAAATAACTAATTTGTGCTAGTATCCCATATCAACCTTTCATAAACATTGTTGCGGCCTTGGATAGTTTTTGTAGTTGTGTTCAACCAATTTGTTAAGGCGAAAAGTTGCAATGAATGCCATACTCCAGTTATCAATATCAATAGAGCCCCTGTTTCTATTTTAGATTACACAAAGGGAATTAACATTTAGTATTTCATTCTAAAATTTAATTATATAATGATATAAATAACGATATAAACTTTTAAGCTGCCACTTATAAAGGTAGGGGAATTGCTTAATTAAGACTATAGACAATCATATCTGTCTATACAGCTTTTTAGGGGCAGGGGCAATTTTTACCCCAGATTCGGTTGTAATTTTTACACAATAATTTGATTTACCCCAGCTTCCAATTGCATTGTCCCACTTTTTAAGGTAATTTTTAACTCTTGCATTGTTCTTGCCCTAAGTTTAACTAATAATAAACTAAATCTAGGTATATGCTAGATAATTGAAAACTAAACCATGCACTGCAGTAAAAACTATTATGTAGTATTTACAGTTATCCAGGTAATCATAGCTTGTCCATTGTGAACGAAGTTGTGTCTCATCCTCAAATACACTTGGGAGAATACATTTCATATTAGTTTCTCTAAAAAATGGTCTTTACTGATTGGAATTCATGATAATACCAAGTCAATGCTCAAAAGGTTCTTTTGTATGAACTTATTGATGTTTTCGTACGATTGCTAATGTATTTAAGCTTGTTGACCCTTACGTTTTGCCCATTTTGACCTACACTCAAGAAATTTTTCCATCCTTTGGGATGTAACTCAGCGAAGTTTCTACATAACACTAAATGCCCAGTTCGTAATCAAATTTGAGTATAACTTTCTCTATCCCAGTTTTCTTTATGACAAGAATGTTTCCACTTGCAAAATGCTTGAGGTGAGCATGCGCAGACAGAGTTTCGCAAGTTTGCGAATGCGTAGATAGCACAAAATAATGGCAGCTCAAATTTTTCGAAGCGCGTAAATCGCAAAGTTTGAAGGAAGTATTCTCGCAATTGTGCACCTGTTTCGCTTGGGGAGCAACGGCTTCTGGTTTAGGAAGTTACTATTATCCAAATATTCACGTAAAATTACGTAGCCTCGAGAGGGGTGCAACGGAATCCGTTTTCTGAGCATATTTTCGATGCTCATCCTACGGCCAATAGGACGAAAAAACACATTTCAACGTCGATTGTAGATTAAAACCAATTAAATTTTTAATTCTTCTATCGTCAAACAGCTCTTTCTTGAAATACCAGAAAAAATTTAGAGTATTTACCTATGAAAACTCGGATAAATCAATATAATTTTTTGTAAAGCAAACGCAATATTAGTCAATACAAGTTTTTAGCGGCCATTTAAGCCGACATCACACGTTTCAGGGGTAAATAATTTAGCTTAGTCAAAGCCATTTTGCTGACAATTTTTTGTGCAATCTATATGTATAAATGAAGTCGATTGTCGCCCTTTGTCAGTTCGGATTCGTGAATTTGGACGATCACATGTAATTGGCACGTGTCAGACAGTGGAAAAGATTGCGCGTGCCACTATGGGTAATCAATAGTTAGATGTGCGTGACAGAAATATTTTAATTGCGATAAATAACACGACACTTAAGGCATCAACCCACGCACAACGTATTGACATAAACTTCGTGTCAAAAGTTCGCTTGCTTTGCCACCGATAAACGCTCAAAATGTCAAATGTCATCAAGTCTAGATATTGGAGTACTGATATGCACAATATACTCAAGTATCAATTTCACAGGATTTTCTGTAAACAAATATAAATCAATCGTCAAAGAGAACAGACAGACACAGACACAGAGATACAATAACAATCTCCTTCGTCTTACTGAGTATACTTTTTGCTAATAGATAAAAACAATCCAGAGCATATGAAAGTTGAACAGAAGGAAGCACACTTGACTTACACTTGAAAACATTGTCTTATTAACTATGAAAGAAGATAAAGAAAAACAAACTAACAAGACAGGCGAACATAACTTCCTGGTGGTCAATACTCGTGCACGGATATGTTAATGTCTTTCGCATGAACAGACACAGCGGCAGACAAATATTCGAGAAATGCATGAAAGAGAAGACTCGTGTGACAAACAGCTAATTATATAACGTCTAATGCTTTATTTATTGCAAGCAATTAATTCATAAGAATTGAAAATAAATCGTTAACTATTGTTTTTGTCTCTAACGTACGATATCTTTCACGAAACTGTAGAAAGCGCTTGAAACCAACACAGATACCTTCAGAAATAAAAATTAAGTATCTAATGTATTAGAATGTGATTATCAATGTTTTGCCCTGGGAGGCTCAACTTATAGCTAAGTCAAATAATCTAATCTTAGTCGGTTAAATCGCGTGGTTTAGATAGCATGTGAAATTTGAAGAATATTTTCTAGATCTTTCTATGCTGTTATGGTTCACTAAAAAAATTGGCATGCAATCAACTTAGTCAAATGAGCTAATAAAAACACAAAAACATGATTTGCTAAAGCCATCAAGGTGACGTCATTGGAATTGCGTCAGACATTTTTGTCCACCAAAACACGCCAAACGTTCACTGAATAGTTGTCGGCGCATTATAAGAACATTTTGCTTTGAAATTTAAACTATACTGGAGATATTTTTTACTATCTTATAACATGCATATATTACAGTGGTTCGGGAGTTTGTGTGGTTTATGTTTTATCGCAATTATAGTGGAGTCAAAAACGTGCCCAAAAGGGCAATACCCAAGCAGCTATTTTAGCAAAGATGAATTAAATTGTCAACCCTGTCCTTTACGATGCCAAGATCAAGGATCAGACAGTAAACGATGCGAGGATTATTGTGGTTAGTTGTTGTTATTACCTTTGTTATTATCATCTTTATTATAATAATATTGTCTTCCATTTATTGTTAATACTTCGCGCACATGGTTGGAGACGAATGAAATATAATAATTGTACAACTTATCGCAATTTAAGCTAGGGTTATCCTTCATAGCATTTAAAAAGATAATGCTTGATAGTGAAGCAAGGTAATGATAGAAAACTTTAAATTTATAAAAATTTAAATAATTTCATCATGCCGCAATCGAACGCAAGCGAAAGAATTTTTATAAAGTGTAAGCAGAACTATTCACATTTGTTCGCAAATTCCTTTAATTAAAGTGCTTACGAAACAAAATTATCATTAGCTACACATCATGCTTTCGTGCAAGGAGAACACAAATTTGGCCCTGTTACGCCGATTCAAACGATAAAATATAATTTAAGCAGTATTAAGCGACGATTTTACGATCTAAAAATAGTCTCGACATTGGGCAGGAATAATAATACACTACAGGCCCGTTTACACGGTAATCAATTTTGGCACGGTACTCCAAAATTTAGGCACGCGAACTCATTTTTATAGCACTTGATTTGCGTTTACACGAGCAAATTTTCTCAGTTTGGCAGGCCGTATATTTCCTCGGGTACTCCAATTGTCAGCGGGTCATTTTGCTGTAAATGACGTCATTTGGCGGTTTATTCAAAATGGCGCCTTTCAATAATCTAAATAAAATAAATAAATATTTGGTATGGTTGATTTATATCCGCAAGCGTACGAATTTCAGGAAAAAGCACGGGAAAAAACTCCTGAAAAGCAAGTCATGGACTGATGCAAGGAGTAAATCTCTACTTTTTTTCATGAATGCGATTTTGATAGCTATTAACAGTCGTCGAACGAGGGCATAATGGATGAACCCACGATCACTTGCTTTGTTTGATATGGTTGATTCGGATTTTGACGATGACCTTTGGTATACAAATTTCAGAGTAACAAAAGAAACATTCAATTTTCTTTTAAATGAAGTTAGGCATAGCATACTGCACAAAAAACTTCCATGCGATTAGCAATAACGGCGAAGAGACGACTTGCGCTTACGTTGTACTACCTTGCGTCCACAGCAGAATATAAAACAATAGCAAACTTATTTGGAGTTTCTCGATCGTTTGTGTGCATATGCATCAGAGACGTAAGTCGTGCTATTACAAAACGAATGTCAAAGTTTATTACATTTCCACGTGGACAAGACATACATCAAGTTATTGATGGATACTACCGAAAATGGGGTTTTCCTATGTGTGCTGGGGCAATAGACGGTACTCACATCCCAATAATTGCACCCACTGAGAGCCATGAAGATTACGTAAATAGAAAAGGTTTTCACATAAATCATGCAAGCTTGTGTTGATTGTAATTATTTGTTTCGTGATGTTGTCATTGGATGGCCTGGTAGCGTTCATGACGCACGGGTTTTCTCAAATTCTGCTATTTACAAGCAAGGCAACGAAGGTAAACTGTTCCCCCTGATCTTAAGAAAGAAATAAACGGAGAAGAATTATCCCCTGTCATTTTGGCGGATCCTGCGTACCCATTGCTGTCGTGGCTCTTAAAAGGTTATCCTCTTAAAGGTGTTTTAACTAGAAAACAAAGAGTCTTCAACTATCGTATAAGCAGAGCGCGAATGACAGTCGAAAACACATTTGGCAAATGGAAAGGCCGCTTTATCAGATTTAGTAAGCGGGTCGATATGAATGTGAAGAATTTGGTGATTCTTGTGTTGGCATCTTGCATTTTGCATAATATTTGTGAAGTGCAAAATAACAACTTTCTGCCACAATGGGAAGAAAACGTTGACCAAGAACTTGTGGTACCAACCAGTGATGTAATTGAGGACGATGGTGAAGACATTCGAGAAATATTAGCTGACTATTTTGACTCACAATGAAATATTCAAAACATTTAATTAAGTTAATTATTGCAACATACAACATAAGATTCATGAGTGTTCAAATATTGTATTTAATGTTCAGATAGTATTAAACAGTTCCACAAATATAACTTCAAAACAGAACTAAAAGACTCAAGTGACCATAAGTACTTAAAAATAAATACTTTTCAAATACTTTAAATCATAACCTGAAATATGTTTTTCTTCATCATCATTGCTGTCTCTGAAGCTACAGCCTGGAGTTTGGATACTGGTGCAGCCATTTCCAAATGTCTGTTGTTGAAAACTTACATATGGTTGGGCAAACATTCGTGATGAGCTGCCAGTAGATTGGATGTTCTGGGTAGCCTGGTTCCCAAATAACAATTGGAAGATCTTTAGCTCATGCTCTCTTTCCTGGTTTCTTCGTTCATTCTCGAGTCGCATTTGCTCTAATTGAAATTGCTGCTCTTTTTCCAATTTAAATTCTTCAAGCTTTTTATACCTACAAAATTATAATCAAATAATGATTGTGACAGACATTGTCAAAGCTGAATACATCTGAGGGGTAGATGTCCAAATCAAAAGTTTCTGGTATTTTTTACCAAAAATTCAAAACATACAAGCAATATATAAAGAAGGTGAATATACCTTTCAAAATCATCATTTGACATTGCCCTGAATTGTTCCAGGACAGCATCCATGCTCTTTTCAATAGAACTCCTTTTTTTCTTTTGTTTCTTTCCTAGTTTGTAAGTGTTTCCAAGACTCTTTTCTCCTAAGTCTGGCTTTGGTTTGTCATTCCCTTTATCATATTCAATAGCTCGATTCTCAGCTACAGTCTGTTGATTTACTTCCACATTAACTAAAGTTTAATTAATTTTAAAAACAATTACTAAATAGCTGGAGCACATATCTTGTTTTGATGAAATAACAAACAGAAATTGTCTTCCATACAAATGTTACCTGTTTCAATTGAACTGTCACAATTTGGGCAAGAAAATGGTTCTTCTTCACAGTATACCATCCTACATCCATTCTCTGTTGTGTGTGCTCCATCACTATATAACTTTTTCATAATCACATGTCTGGCATTTTTTGATGGATTTATCACCTCTACCATACTTACTGACAATATCTTTAAGATTAAAAGCAAAAAATGTTTTGTGACAAGATCATATTATCATCATTAAGCAAAATGTGAAAACATTTCATTTCAAAATAATACCATTAATGATGTCATCATTTTCATCATCAACATCATCTCTCAACATGTCCGACTGACTATTTTTTTGACTATCAGCCTCAGCCATGATGTCAAGTAAAACCACTGGAGTCACATTAGGTCTTTGGGATAAAAATCTATCCAACTGTTGAAAGTATTTCCATGGCTTTTCTCCCCATTCTCACTCTTCTTAGCATTGTCTTTTCACTTTTATATTTTTGCTTCAATTTCTTAATTTTATTAATTACTTCTTTTAGTGTAATATCTTCATAGCCTCTTTCTTGTAATTGCTCCTTTAAAATGAATAACATGTTGCACATTTTTTAAATAACAATAATGCATTGAACCAAGCAAAATAGTAATGCGTTCGTGGCAATTTATTCCTACTATGTAGGAAATATAAGTTGTAAATGGACAACTTACAATAACACGCACTGTCAATAAAGGTTATAGATACGTAAACGTACAGCCTCAATGGCATCAATGAACTATTGAAAGGTGCAGTATTCATATGTTGTACTATGCCTGGCTAATTTCTTTTGAATAGGATACCACTTTCAAAAAAAGAGCTTGGCATAGCAGAATACATGAATATGGTCCGCCAAATAACGTTCCACTAACGCCAGTGCACAGCGTATGTAAAATCTATACGAGTCGATTCACAGTCGAAGCTAATACAATATGTCTGTTATCACAATAAAATGGCTTACCAATAAGGACTTGTAAACCTTGCTTTTATCTTTGGATGCTTTTGAATTACCCAATGCAATTTGTATATTTTCATCGCACCAAAGAGTTATTAGACTTCTTGTATTTTCATCACTCATTTCATGCATTTTGGTGTCGCCGCCATCTTTGTTTAATTTAATTCCCGCCATTTCCTTTTCGCGCTTATTATTGCTCATTTTGCTGATATAGCTAAAAACTCGGCACGGTGCCGCTTTTTTGACAGGCCGAGACTACCTCTTTCGGAGGTCCCGGCACGCTAAAATTTCAAGGCACCCGGTCCTTAAATTTTAGGTCTGCTATCCGTTTACACGAGAAAAATTTGGAGAGCCGCACTCAAGAAAACAGGTTCGCGTACCTAAAATTTGGAGTGCAGTGCCAAAATTGATTACCGTGTAAACGGGCCTTACGTCGCCTAAAGAACTTGGCACAGACCTAGACACAAACAATGACGTCGAGTGAGAGTGATGTGTCGTCTGCTATGTTGGATTCCAGCGACTCAGGTGAATATCATTTCACTTCTGAATATTTACAGTATGAAGGTGAATCATTAGTTCCTATAGGAGACGATATGATAGTAGACAGATGCGAAGGAACGGCAAATCGAGCATATTCTTGACAATACGAGAACCAGTCTGACTATCGCAGCTAATCACACTATCGTTACGTCATCATCTCTACCGCAAGCTACATTATGTACCTTTCATCGCCTTGTACCTCGATTTAAGAATCATTTCGTATTTCTGTTTACTGTTATCAAAACCTTCAAGGCTATTCACAAATCGCTTTGCGAAATAACTTTCCTCGAAATGAATGAGGCACAGGTATTTTCTTAACGAATATTCTGTTGGGTTAAAGCAAAGCCAGTGCCTTTGACAAAAGCGTACCCACTGCTTTCGAATAGTCGGATCTTTTGGAAAGCAATGCATACCAATACATGGTGCATCACGACCATTTGGTCTTATTCAGTCATCCAGCAATTCAAAACGACTTAAATTTTCTATTCTCCTCCTCATTAGAACAAAATAGATGTCCTGTCTCCATTATGCGCGCATATCTATGACGTTTACGCTGAGAAAATGATGTCGATAAAAATTGCCTTTTGCAAAAATGGCACTAGCTTAAAAACGTTTCAAAACTGATCTCGATGGTTTGAGTGATGTACTTTTGTTATGAGAAAATGCTATTACTTTTGTGTGAGAAATTTGAAAGAAAATAAGAACCTCAACTCAAAGCATCGAGGTCAGATTCAAACAGAGGCGTCGCCAGGCTGTCTGCACTAGGGTGGACAATACAACTGTCAAATGTGTGACACTTCAATGGGAGCTTAGAGCCATATGCTCCCCCTCAGTTCCCTCCATAGCGACGGATTTATATACTATTTACATGTAAAAAGAACTTACACACCAGGGGACGGGTCAAATCGAATTTTATCAGATCGCAGGTATGATAATATCTAACGTTACCTGAATATTTATCATGTGATTTTTTCCCAAACAGGCGCACCAACCACCATAAAGAGTTCAAACTTTACCGGTTTGTCCACTCAAGTTCCCATATCCTTAGTGCCGAAAAATTCGACGAAAGATTATGCATTCTCGGACGAGGTTGTCATTATCGCGGTTATTGTCCCAGTTGTCATCATTATCGTGCTGTTGGGTATGGTTTGTATCTACAAACATCGAAAGAGCATGAAGTTCACCAATGCAAACGACATCACAATGACTCCAATTTCAAAGTAGGCAGAATAATTGTTTTGCTTGCATACAAAATATATTACTTTGATGACATACAAAAATGAATTACGTCACTAATAGCACGAATTATTGCGTTAACAGCTAACCCTATAAGTTCAACAAACGGAACTGAAATTTTCAGTGACAATCATTGCAACTACAACTTCACAAAGAATACACATGCTTGGCGCAAAATTTTTACTGCTGAACTATATCAACATGACATACTAATCACTAAAAGCATTATTGAATGTATTCGTGTTTCATGTATATATATATATATATATATATATATATTTATCAGTGTACACACTTTCCACCCACACAAATTATGTTTAAGTTAAACTATACATAAAAATGCTATACATTAGAATGCTATACGTAAGAATGTTATACGTAAGCTTAAGCTATACATCAGAATGAAATAACTTATACCATTGATACATTCGTGTGTCATACGTCTATAACAGCGCAAAGTGATTTGAGTAAGGCGCTTGATAAAGACATAAACTTCTCATACTGACCAAATAATTGTTCAAAATAATTTTGTTTTGGCTGAAAGTATGACGTATGTAAGGTCATTAGAAAATAGCCTTTCCATAGCTCATAAAACCACACAATCAATGTCCCAAACCAGTAAACCTAATTTAAATTATCTTTGAATGTTTCACAAAACAGGAGTGCATGTGAAAATGACGAGAGGAGCAAAATGGAAATTTGATGCATTCTCTTGAAAAAATGTGGCGAACAATGTGTGATCGTGTGTGGGAACTTTTCAGAATTAATTTACAGAAAGAAATCTCTAAAGCTACATTAAAAAAGAATTGCCTATACTTAAAGTGTCTCCAATACAATTTTTTTCCGTCCTATTACATATTCCATTTATTTAAGGTAAATACATGATTATTTTGCGTGATGTCACAAGCATATTATTTTCTTTAGAAGCTAGACAATTGAAATGACAATTTAGCCATTTTTAAATTGCCAAAAATTAAACTATCGTATAAATTTAAAGTCTGCTTTTTCAAGTACTCTAGAAATCATACAATGCTTTTACATCGCTAAAAAATTGTGTTAGAGGCACTTTAAAGAGATTAATTAAAAGCCAATTCAAATGAACGGGCTGGCAAAGTAAGACATTTTGCTCGCTTGACCAAGTAAAATTATGCATCAGCGATTCACTTGAGTTATCTATATTGAAATATTGCTGAATGAGCCATTAAGCACGATATTCGCCAACTTTTCAATTGGAAGAGTTTGCGGGGAAATGAAAAAATGGGAAAGTGATTATGCTAGAAGATTACTGTTTGGCTGGTTAATGCGAGATTTCGTCTCGTTCAGACGAGATCTAAAGAAGCAGGCTGGTCTGTTTCTTATACTGGTTGTGGGATCTCTTCTTGAACGGACTGATTTAAAAATGCATTTCATTTATTATAAAATATTGTACTTAATGCATGCTACCGAGCTCGAGGCGACTGAGATTTGTTGAAGAAATTTTGTTGCAAAATAAAGACCACGGCATTTTTTCGACTTTCGAAATGTGTTCTGAATCGTCTTTTCTATTAAAAATTGAATTTCATCGCTCAAAAATGTTGTTTCTTAGTTTTTGGTTCCATAACTGTTTTACTTGTTATGAGCGTAGGCAACAATTGCTAAATTTTGGGGTCGCTAAAGGCGATTTCTAGTGCCATACATTTGTACTTAAATTAAAGCATATAAAAAATCCTTTGTAATTCTGAATGTAATTAAAATTTGTTTGTAGTAAAAAAATTTTTAGTAAATTACTTTCTTGATGCCTGCTTGCACTTTTTGAAATTTTATACAATTTTAAATTACAGATAATGCAATGTCCTATAATAAAGTAGGAAACATATTAATAATTAGCCATTTTAAGGATATGGAAATAATAAGAATATACAAAATAAACTATTGAAGAATGGAAGCATTGAACTAAAGTATATGTAACGCTACCTGTAATACAAAACCAGGGTTGGGCAACATACGGGCCGGGTCCGGCCCCTGAAGAGATTTTGACTGGCCCACCGACTGTATCTGACCATTGAATATTGAATATTATTCATGTAATAATCCAGCCCACCAATAACCTCATTTTCTTAAATCTGGCCCGCCGACTGGAGAAGTTGCCCACCCCTGTACAAAACCCTAGTAAATTTTTTGAAGCCACGATTTTACCCCAGACACCGGGTGTAGTCAATCAATTATCACTCCACAAGAGAAACTCTAAACACTACACAAGCGTGTCTGAGGTAAAATCTCGCGTGTCTGGGTGTAAGATTTGGCTTCAATTATTTGCTTAAGATAGCGTTCGGTGTATTTTAGTTCAATGCAACGAAAGCTTACTAATTTATTCTAAAAAATTTGAATAACGTATATCACTAAAATATCATAACGCATCATTATTCAATCGTTGTTCAAAGTTTCATACACAGGCGATAGGTAATAGACGTGCAGTCAACTTTGCCTCAACATTGCGATGTAACATTTCCTCCCGGATTACCACAGTATTTTATACCAATCGTGGTACTAAACTTCTTTTGTAACGTGAGAACAACAGCTGCTCATGCAGACAAATTTTACATATTTTTAAGGAAATTACTTTTCGCAAAGTTATCAGCTCAGTCGATGTTAAGTCTGAGCAATCATTCCTTGCATATGGTTGCTGTAACTCTCAAAATAATTGAAATATCGGTAAATTTAGCTGAATTAATGCTTGCTACGTTTGCTCAAAGTATCAAGTTGACCCACTCTAGCCTAAGATGTTCATCTTCTCTCATCTAATTTTGATCTATGTCCAAATAAGAATTGTGCTCAGGACATGAAAAGAATATTCTGTTTGAATAAATCTACTAGTTAATAAATCAAAGATAAGAAAACACGTGACATGGATACAACAATTGCAAAGGAATAAAATGATACCTCGCACAAACTGTTTCACACGGCATGCGACACAAGCATAGTATAAAAAAGACAATTAAATTGAAGAAGATTAAAAGATTATTTAAAAGAATAATCCGATTTCAATGTTCTTGTGAATCGCTAGAACAAAATAAGCAGAAGTCTTGTCCTTTATTATTTTATTCTTGTGAACCATTACTATGACTGTGGTATTCAAATACTGACAAAATTTTGCTTTTGATACGATTAAGGGGTAATTGAGACACCCTTTGAAACCACCTGTATATACTCTACATGGTGGTATCAAAGAAACTGCTTTACTTTGAAATGTGGCGACATTTAGAATTTGCATGATTCAGCAACATATTACACAAAATTAAAAACGATAATACATACGAATTGTGGCTAGTATACATTGCAAATTTCAAACATGAAATTCATTTTACTTGCGTTTACACCTTCGTCAGGATCAATTATTCCCGAAACATGCAAATTGAAAAACGTCAATAGATTTCAAAGACAATCAGTATTTTTTGACAAACTCTTAACAGGGTGGGGAGGGAAGAATTGATAAATTTAAGAGCATGTTTGGCTTCCACGAAAAATCTTTTTGAAATAAATGTGCCAGTGCAACATATGTTCACACGAATCAACTGATATTCGCCTAATGTAACCTAAAATATTTGGTGTGCTAAACAATGGCTCTCTGACGGAAGTTTATATAACGTCATGACGATTTGTTTTCAAAGGTCACTCAATTGTCGGCTAATATCCTATTGCAACGTTTATCATTTCAGATTGGTGCACCAAATTTTATTGTCAATGCGAAAAATTAGCTCCAATACATTCATCTTCCTTCGACATCAATCTTAATGATGTTCAAATTGTTAAGATATGCTCTCATATTCTTCCCGTGATTAATTCAAGTGTAAGTAATTAGATGACTAATGTTAAGAGATACTTATAATGTTATCAAGACAATATTTTTTATAGTTCCTAGTAGTTTTCCGTTGACGTCAATAAACCATATTTGTTATAAGAACCCAAAATAATCTTACGTAAATTTTGTATAAATAGAAGTAGTTAAATCATTGTAAAATAGAAGACGTTGAACATTAGATGTGATCGTATAGTTATCTGTAACATTTGTTGGTGTAAGTCAAATTATATTAAAGAAGATAATGGCTACATCACAAAACCTAACAGGTTATGGGCCCAGGAGAGGAATTGTCTTCAATGGAGATGAAGCCAAGTATGAACTCTGGGAGGTGAAGTTTCTTTTGTTTATGAGAATACAGAAGCTGTACGATGTGTTCGTTCCTAGTCGAGATGAGGAAGGACGGATGAGGCGAGAAATGCAAATGCCTTCGCTGAATTGGTACAATGTCTGGACTATCGGAGTTTGTCTCTTATAATAAGAGAGGCAAGAGACGATGGTAGAAAAGCGCTTGGTGTTCTGCGTGAACATTACCAAGGCAAAGGAAAGCCAAGAATCATCGCTCTGTATACAGAATTGACGTCGTTAAAGAAAGGGGAAAACGAAACCACGACTGATTTTGTGATACGTGCTGAGACTGCAGCCACTGCTTTAAAATCTGTTGAGGAAGTGATAATTAAGCGATGGGCTGCTGATTGCAATGGTTCTGAAAGGGCTTCCGAAAAATTAATAAAACGTTTGCAACTGTGGTCATCCAAAGGAAAAACAAATGACTTTCAGTGAATTCAAAACAACGTTAAGAGATTACGACGAGAACGAAAAATCGTGTGAAAAAGATGAAACCGATCGAGTTATGTTTTCAAAACAGAATCAACGATTTGAAGGGAAATGTTTACGTGCGGCAAGAAAGGTCATAAAAGTTCAGAATGTTGGATGAAAAACGGAAAATGGTGTGCCAAGTGCAAAAGCAAGACTCACAATACAAATGAGTGCAAGACAACGAAAAAGGACGCAGTAAAGAAAGTTAAGGAGAAAACAACAAAAGACGAACTTTCATTTGCATTCACAACACAAGAGTACAAAGACAGAAAAAGAAGAAGCCAAGGAGATACAGACTTGTTAGTGGACACGGGAGCAACGAGTCACATAATTAATGACAGTTCCAAATTTGAAAGTTTTGATAAAAATTTTGATAGCAATACTCATTTTATTGAATTAGCTGATGGGAGTAGAGCTAATGTTGTATTAGGAAAGGGAAATGCTAAGGTTAAGTTATTTGATGTTAAGGGTAACTTGCATGATGTAATCTTGCATAACGCGCTCTATATTCCGACGTACAATCAAAATATCTTTTCAGTATCAGCAGAAATAGACGGAGGAGGCACAATAAAATTAGGAAAACAAGTAAGTGAATACAAAACAGAGGAAGGCAGCGTATTCAAACTTGAGAAGAAAGGTCGATTATATTACTTAAATAGTATTTCTTCGCCAAGCAACACAGCAACGACACTACACGATTGGCACAAGGTATTAGGTCATTGTAATTATGGAGACATTAGAAAACTAGAAAAGGTAGTCAAAGGCATGAAGATTACTGATTACAGCGAAATAGAATGTGAAGTATGTACCCAAGGCAAAATGTGTTGTAAATTGTCATGTTATGTTATGTAGTGTGTGACTGTGTCATATTTTTGATACTAAGATATAACGGATATTATGTTTATGTAAAATGATAAGTCATATATTACTAGACAAATACGTATATAGTTACTAAACTGTGGTTTCAGTGGAAATCCTGTACGTAAATTCAAAATACTTAGGAACACTTTTTCTACCTAATGTTGCATTGCGGTAGGATGTAGGTAATGACGGTACTCTATAAACGGAATGGCGTAGTGCAAGTCATGCAAACGCCCAAAAATCATATCCTAATAATTACACATAAATATAGCTTGCAAGCGTTGGTTCGGGGGTTCGGAAAAGTTGTAGTTGTTGGTGTATGAACTGGTCATACAAATTTGATGAATTAGAGTTGTATTGCAGAAGGCAATAAATTTCGAAAACGCAGTTGTAGGATTGACGGTTGTCCGTAATCTTAACGAGATCAAATCTAATCATTCCGTATCGCGAAGAACCAACGCTTGGAATGTAAAATCGTGCACAACACTGTAAATATCTTATTGAAGTGTTAAAATTATATATTCAAAATACAGTCCCATCGTTCGAGTGAAGTCTCGAGAACAGTGAACCAGCACTTCGCGCAGATTGTGCGAAACGTGGTCCTTCAAGCCGGATAGAGTAGCAGAATTCAAGAAGAACACAGAAATAGAATACAGGGTTGTTCACGATGTCAGAGCTGACAAGAAAGCGACAGTCGAGGAGTGGGCACAAATCGTACGCCACAAAAGTTGTGAACAAGGTGATAAGTATGTTAAACGATAATGCGCCACTAAGGAAAGTCGAACTGGAACAAATGCGGCTTGTGCTCGTACAGAAATTAGATACAATTTCGAAGTTGGACGATGAGATTCAGAGCTTGTTGGAAAAGGATGACGATATTGCAACAGATATTGACAGCTCATCGAAATACGGCTGCGAAGTTTTGGGCGCGTTGGCCGAAATCAACGAAGCGCTGAGCACGATGTATGTATGTCTCGGACAGGTGGTGGCTCGTTAACCCAGGAAGGTAGCCCACCTAGGGGAAGGAAAACCCTGACTTCAAACCTCCGCTGCCTTGCGGTGTACTCGCTCACGGGAAAGGCTAGGAGACGGATACTCCGAAGAAGAAAACTGCACCTGCTGGGGCCGCTCTACATGTGGCAGCTTCTGCACCTGTGGAGCATTGAGCGTCAGTAGGCGAGAGGGTGGAGATGGGCATGCACATCCCCTCTTCACCTAAAACATTCACCTGTGCTGGTCAGGCAAGCAGGTTTGCCGGAATCAAGTGATGCAACCATCCCTTTTTTTGCGCCAGCTATCTAAAGTCCTGTGGCGATGGAAAAATGGTGACGGGAACAGGCAGAGGATGCTCCTGGAAGTTCTTAGCCATGACTCTGCACGCAGGCGGCTGGGAATTGATGGTCGTCCGCCGTAAACCTAGGGCAGATACGGCGCCCGTATCCTCTCGCAGTGTCAGAGCAGCCCTCTTTAGGGTTAGCACTGCTCTCCCCACATGGGGAAGGGGAGATAAAAGGATCCCTAAACAAAGCCTGCCCTACTTGCACCTGGCAGGAACCACACCTACCTGGGCATCCAACTAAGCGGTCGTACAACTAAGGATAACAAAACAACAAAGCGCTTAACCATTGGGGCATGGAACGTGAGAACGCTGTTGGACAGAGGAGACAGACCAGAGCGACGCACTGCTCTAATAGCAAGGTTGCTTGGACAATACCAGGTGGACATAGCCGCATTGAGTGAGACCAGACTTGCAGATGAAACTCAACTGGAAGAGGTCGGTGGTGGCTACACCTTCTACTGCATTGGGAAACCGGAAAACGCCCCAAGACACTCCGGCGTGGGATTTGCCATACGCACTCAGCTCGCAAGGAGACTAGTTAGCTTGCCACAGGGCATCAGCGATCGCCTCATGACCCTGCGGCTGTAACTCCAAAAAGACTGCAACGCAACAATTGTCAGCGCCTACGCCCCTACAATGACAAACCCAGATGAAGTGAAGGAAGCCTTCTACGAAGAGCTCAACCAGCTACTCTCCAGTGTTAACCGCAAAGACAAACTCATCATCCTTGGAGACTTTAACGCACGAGTTGGAGTAGACTACACCATATGGCCAAACATCCTGGGTCGCCATGGAACTGGCAAGTGCAACTACAATGGCCTGATGCTACTATCTCTGTGCGCACAGCACAAGCTAACCATTACTAACACTCTCTTTCAACAAGCTGACAAGCTGAAGAACACATGGATGCACCCTCGCTCCAAACAGTGGCACATGCTGGACTACGTAATCGTCCGCCAGAGGGACCGCAGAGACGTGCACATCACACGCTGCATGCGTGGTGCCGACTGTTGGTCTGATCACCGCCTGCCACGGAGCAAGATGAACATCCAGCTCGCCAGAAAGAACAAATCAGCAAGAGAGAAGCCACTGAGGAAGTTGAATGTAACTCGCATTCCACCCAACAAAGAAGAGCTGCAAGAGAAGCTAGAGGTAGCCCTGGGAAACATTAACATCACGGGCGAGGATATAGAGAAAGACTGGAGCACTTTCAAAGAAGCCGTCTACAACTCTGCAGCGAGTGTCATTGGATACGTTGAGCGAAAACATCGAGACTGGTTTGACGAGAATGACGCTGATATCAACGGGCTTATTGACAGGCTCCATAAGGCTCACAGCGACCTTATAGGGGACAAAGCTTGCGAGAAGAAGAAGCAAGACTACCAACAAGTGAGGCAGCATGTGCAACACAAGCTGCGGGAAATGAAGAACGCCTGGTGGGAAAAGAAAGCCGAAGAAATCCAAGTGGCAGCTGATGCTCACGACTCAAAAAAGCTCCACGATGGGCTTCGCGCGGTGTACAGTCCAAAATCGTCAGGCTCTACCCCCATCAGGTCATTTCGCTATTCGCCAGTTGCAGGAAAAGTGCCGTGAGCAAAACAAGGAACTCCACATGGTCTTCGTAGACCTAACTAAGGCATTCGATACCGTTAATCGGGAAGGCCTTTGGAAAATCCTGGGAAAATTTGGGTGTCCAAAGAAGCTAGTCTCTCTGATAGCTTCCTTTCACGATGGCATGCAGGCAAGAGTCCAGGATAGTGGGGAGACATCGGACCCATTTCCTGTTAAGAACGGTGTGAAGCAAGGTTGTGTTCTTGCACCTACTCTCTTCTCCATCCTGCTCGCAGCGATGCTGCTCGACGCCTTCCGTGACTTCGACAAAGGGGTGTACATTCAGTTCCGTACTGATGGAAAGCTCTTCAACCTCAGAAGACTTCATGCCAAGACCAAAGTCTACGAGGCACTCCTGCGTGAATTTCTCTTCCCAGATGACTGTGCACTAGCCGCCCACTCCCATGAAGACATCCAGTGCATAAATGACCGCTTCGCAACTGCATGTGATCGCTTTGGGCTGACCATCAGCCTGAACAAGACTGAGACCCTGGTCCAGCTTCCACCATCCCTGACTCGTGACACCTCACAACCACCTCCTGTCATCGTTAACCACACCAACATCAAGACTGTTGACAAGTTCTGCTACCTTGGCAGCACCATCAGCAACAATGGTTCCCTGGACGCAGAGGTAACGCTGCGTATTGCAAAGGCCAGTGCTGCTTTCGGCAGACTAAAGAGAAGACTCTGGCAGGAACACGGCATCAAGATCGTCACCAAAATTGCTGTGTACAGGGCTGTGGTCCTGAGTGTTCTGCTGTACTGCTGTGAAACCTGGACCACTTATCGCAGACACATACAACAGCTGGAGCAGTTCCACCAGCGCTGCCTGAGAAAAATCCTCCGCATCAAGTGGCAGGACAAAGTGTCTAACCTTGTAGTCCTTGAAAGGTGTGGACTCTCCAGCATTGAGAGCTTGATCATCAAAGCTCAACTCCGATGGACAGGCCATGTCGTAAGGATGGATGACAGCAGAATCCCAACGATGGTGCTGTATGGTCAACTACAAGACGGGAGCCGTGTACAAGGAAGACCGCTGAAGAGATACAAAGACACCCTTAAAGCCAACATCAAGAGCTGCAATATAGACCCAAACACCTGGGAGGAGTTCGCGGGAGACAGACTGCAGTGGAGGCATTTATGCTCCCAGGGCGTTCGGAACTTCGAAGCCGGTAGAGCAGCCGCCATTAAGGAGAAGAGGGCTCGAAGGAAGCAACGCTCTGCCCCTCTTGTCTCGTACCCCTGCAGCGTTTGCGAACGTTCGTGTGCATCACAAATTGGCCTCCATTCACACATGAGGTCCCACTCTCGCAGATAGACCTGCATGCCTACTCATCTGTCGCCCCGACAGGAGAGTCCATACATACATACTGAGCACGATAGAGACGAACAAACGAAATGAGGAACTCGCCAACACATCGGCAAGTACAGTATTCAGTGGAGCACGCTGTAGAGTAAAGCTGCCTAAACTAGAGGTGAAAAAGTTCACGGGCAAGATACAAGATTGGCGTGAATTCTGGGACTCTTTCAAAAGTTCAATCCACAACAATGACGGATTGTCTGAGGTCGACAAATTCACCTATCTGAGGGGACTGGTGGAGGAGCCGGCCAAGTCAGCAATTTCGGGATTTGCTCTGACTTCGATTAATTATGCAGAAGCACTGAAGGTGTTAGAACGGAGATACGGGAGCAAAGTGATGGTGCAAAGGGCACACGTAAATGATTTGATGAACCTAAAGCCCGTGTACAGCGAGAATGATACGACAAGGCTGCGCAAGTTCTTTGATGCCTTGGAAACGAGTTATCGAGGACTCGAGTAGCTCGGTGTAAAGGAGGAAATGTACTGCGAGATAGTCGTGCCCAATCTTCTAACAAAGATACCGAACTTATTAAAACTGACGATTACCAGGGGAAGAGACTACTTAGAGTGGTGCATGAAAGATTTTGTCAACGCATTACAAGCCGAAGTGGAGCTGCGGGAATGCCACAAATTAGCGGTCGGAGATCAACGAAGAAGACGACGGAACCGGGAACAGCTAGCGGGTTGTTTGCCAGCCGCAACAACCGGTGTTTTGTGCTTTCTGTTGTGGAGAGCACAAGCATGAAGAATGTACCAAGGTAACAGGGCGGCAAGAACGGATGCAACTTCTTCGTAAGCTCAAACGATGTTTCATTTGTTTAAATAAAGGGACATTTAGCTAAAGATTGTCGTGCACGTATTAAATGTAGTGTGGGGAGGGTCATCATGTTTCCATATGTGATAAGAGTAATAATAACCAGAAGGATGAAAGAAATAGTCGGGAAGAAAGTGGACAGGTTAGTGTAGCTAATGTCCATGTTAGTACTAGAAGTAGAGTGGCTCTTCAAACTGCGCAGGGAGTACTTATAGGAAAGGGTAAGACAAGAGTGCGAGTGCTTTTCGACTCGGGAAGTAAGAAATCCTTTGTGACGTGTGACGCGAAGAGGAGTGCCAAGCTTAACATTGCTAGGCGAGAAAGGCTGGAAGTTAATACATTCGGTGGTGGAAGTAACAAAGGTAGAATGACAGAGGTTGTTCATTGCGAGGTATCGGCAGTTCGAGGAGATCGTAAAGTACGCGTAGAGGCGTTAGTAGTTCCTCATATTTGCACGATCAAAAATGAGCATCTTGAGGTAGATAAGAACAAGTATTCGCATTTGAAGGATTTGTGGTTGTCAGACGTTAATTTGAAGCAGGACACGTTAGATGTTGATGTTTTGATAGGTGCGGATAACCTTTGGGCATTTCAGCAAGGTGAGATAATTAGGGGCAAGGATGACGAACCCGTTGCCATCAATACTTGTTTAGGTTGGGTAATAAGCGGTCCACTGAAAGGGAGCTCAAACTTGAAAAACGCACACGTTAATTTAGTTTCGCAGATTGCAACACAAAACGCAGACAGCATTAATGGGGATGTGAGTAAATTGTGGGATTTAGAAACGCTTGGAGTAAGGGAGACTAATGACGTGCATGAAGCATTGCTTGACAAAATAGAGTTCAATGGGTCAAAATATGTAGTAAAATTGCCATGGAAACAGGGTCACGAGCACTTACCGTCAAATTATTCAAATAGTTTAGCACGCATGAAAGGGCAGATAAAGAGGTTGTCGAATGAGCCAACATTGTTGAAAGAATATGATAAAATTATAAAGGAACAGCTAGAAACGGGTGTTATAGAAAGGGTAGATGAGTCTGAACCTGGGGTAAATGTTCATTACCTTCCCCATCAAGCCGTAATACGTAAAGAGGCCAAAACAACCAAATTGAGAATTGTTTATGACGCATCGTCAAAAGAGGGTAAGAGAGGGACTTCTTTGAATGACTGTCTTCATGTAGGACCACCACTAACGCCGTTGTTGTTTGACATATTAATCAGATTTAGGGAGAGCAGAGTGGCCTTGGTAGGAGACATTGAGAAAGCCTTTTTGAACGTAGAAGTAGACGAAGCAGACAGGAACTATTTGAGATTTTTGTGGGTGAGAATGCGACTAATGGTAATTTAGAGGTTGTAGTGTATAGGTTTTGTAGAGTAGTGTTTGGACTAAATGCATCGCCCTTCTTGCTTAACGCTACGCTTAGACATCACATTGCGCAATTTGCAGAATCAGATCCAGTGCTTGCTCAGAAATTGAATGAGGGTTTTTACGTGGATGATCTAGTTTCGGGGGGCAAGAGCGCACAGGAAACAATCGAGTTGTACGAGAAAGCGGAATTTAGGATGTCCCAAGGCGGGTTTAAGTTAAGAAAATGGCTTACGAATGATGGAAACGTGCGAGCGCTTATAGAGCAACGTGAATGCGGAAACAAAGTGACGACGACTACAGATTCAGACGACGAGACATTCACACAATGGAGTTTGGGGGCTCTAAATAGCAATGACTGCGCAAAAGTTTTAGGTATAGGCTGGGATTGGGACAATGGCCTGTTTACGTTTGATCTACGAAAGTTTGTAGAAGACTTAGGTGATAAGACGAAACTAACAAAGAGAAGCCTGCTTAGCGCATTAGCAAAGATATTTGATCCGTTGGGTTTAATTAGAGCCGTTATTATTTTAATGAAGATTTTGTTTCAACAATTGTGTGTTGATAAGGTTGAGTGGGATGACAAAATAGAGGGTAAGCACGCAAAGATATACTTAGAGTGGATTGAGGATTTAGTTAGGGTTCAAAGAATTAAAATTAATAGATGCGTTTACAGTGAGGTAATCGAAAGGGTCGAGTCGTGCGAACTCCATGGATTTGGCGACGCAAGTGAGAAGGCTTATTGCGCAGTAGTGTATTTTGTTTGTCGCACAAGCTCTTCCGTTTATGTAAAATTATTGGCAGCGAAAACTAGAGTTGCACCCCTTAAGAAACTGACGATTCCACGTTTAGAGCTTATGTCTGCGCTTATGTTAGCTAAATTGGTAGAGTCAGTAGGGAAAGCTTTAGAAGGGCAGGTAGGAAAATTGAAGTCAAGATATTGGTTAGATAGCATCACTGCTTTGTATTGGATTCAGAATAGAGGTGAATGGAAGCAGTTTGTGAGACATAGAGTGAATGAGATACTATCATTGACGAAGAAGAAAAGCTGGGGGCATTGTCCAGGGGTAGAAAATCCTGCAGACTTAGGTAGTCGGGGGGTGTTTGCGTCAAAGTTAGAAGAGGATTCAATTTGGTGGAATGGACCAAATTGGTTGAGCAGTCTAGAGCAGGAATGGCCTCAGTCTGTAGTGAGTAAGACCGAGGAAAGTGTTCAAGAAGAAAGAAAGGTGGCTGTGTTAGTAGTAGACGCTAGTGAGAAATTTGGTATAGACTAGATTATCTGTATAGATAGATACAGTAGGGTGGAAAGGTTATTTCGTGTAACGGCATGGGTTGCACGGTTTGTCAGGAATTTGATTGCTAGGATCAAAGGGAAGCATGAGGATTCGACTTTCACGGAGTTAGGGAGTCAGGAGTTACAGAAAGCAGAAAGACTTTGGATAAAGGCTTCACAGGACAAGTTAAAGAAGGAAGATAAGTTTAAGCAGTTAGAGGTACAGCTCAACGTAGTAGAAAAGGATGGGTTGTTAAAATGTCAGGGTAGGCTAGCAGAGTCAGATTTGGAAGAGGAAACGAAATTTCCTACTTTACTACCAAAGGAAGGTCGATTGACAGAATTAATAGTTGAGCATAGTCACAGGAAGGTACATCATAGTGAGGTAAGGGCAACTTTGGCTGAGACAAGGTCTAGATTTTGGATTGCCCAAGGAAGACAAAGGGTAAAATCAATTCTCAACAAATGTATCGTGTGCAAGAAATTAGAGGGTAAATCATACAATAGACCTAGCCAAGCAAACCTTCCAGCATTTAGAGTAGAGCAATCAGAACCATTTTCGAAAACAGGGGTAGATTTTGCAGGACCATTATATGTGAAAAATGCATCGGGGGGCACAGATAAGGTTTATATCGCATTATTTTCATGTTGTCTAACTAGTGCCTTACATTTAGACTTAGTTAAAGATTTGTCTGCGGATGAATTCATGAGGTGCCTAAGACGATTTTCAGCGAGAAGGGGGACCCCATCATTAATGGTGTCAGACAATGCAAAAACATTCAAAGCAACAGTCAAGACTTTAGAAAACCTCTATAAAAATGAAAGAATGCAAGGGTATTTGGGAAACAATAGGATAGATTGGAAATTCAATCTAGAAAGAGCTCCCTGGTGGGGTGGATTTTTTGAAAGGATGGTTAGGTCAGTGAAGAGGTGCTTGAAGAAGGTATTAGGGAATGCAAGGTTGACATTTGACGAATTATTGACAATATTGGTAGAAGTCGAGGCAACATTAAATTCTAGGCATTGACTTACACGTACGACGAGGTGGGTAGTGAACCACTAACTCCGTCGCATTTGGTGACGGGAAGAAGGTTGTTGTCAATGCCAGACGAAGGGTCTGGCGAAGAGGAGTCTGACGAGGGTTACTGTAAAAAACGGTATCAGTATTTGAGTAAGAAAAAATGCATTTCTGGAATAGGTGGCGTAAAGAGTATTTGGTTGGTTTAAGGCAGTTTCATAAGCAGGACAAAGACAATACTAATAGGGTAGTGCAAAGGGGAGATGTCGTGACTGTTTATGAGGATAATGTCAAAAGGGGAAATTGGAAAACAGGTGTAATAGAGGAGTTGTTTGAAGGAAAAGATGGTGTGGTTAGAGGCGCTAAGGTTCAGTTAGTTAGGAACGGTAAGGTCGTTCACCTTAATCGTCCCGTCCGAAAACTCTTTCCTACCGAGTTGAAGCACGACGAAGGCGAGTATGAGCGAGAAGAGAGAGAGAAAGGACTGAAAGGAAGGAAGGTAGAAAATACGGGCAGACCCAAAAGAGCTGCTGCTCTTTATTCTGTCTGGAAGACACAGAATATGCTTGATTAGTGGGACTAATCAAGGTGGGGAGTGTGTTGTAAATTGTCATGTTATGTTATGTAGTGTGTGACTGTGTCACATTTTTGATACTAAGATATATCGGATATTATGTTTATGTAAAATGATAAGTCATATATTGCTAGACAAATACGTATATAGTTACTAAACTGTTGTTTCAGTGGAAATCCTGTACGTAAATTCAAAATACTTAGGAACACTTTTTCTACCCAATGTGGCATTGCGGTAGGATGTAGGTAATGACGGTACTCTATAAACGGAATGGCGTAGTGCAAGTCATGCAAACGCCCAAAAATCATATCCTAATAATTACAAGTAAATATAGCTTGCAAGCGTTGGTTCGGGGATTCGGAAAAGTTGTAGTTGTTGGTGTATGAACTGGTCATACAAATTTGATGAATTAGAGTTGTATTGCAGAAGGCAATAAATTTCGAAAACGCAGTTGTAGGATTGACGGTTGTCCGTAATCTTAACGAGATCAAATCTAATCATTCCGTATCGCGAAGAACCAACGCTTGGAATGTAAAATCGTGCACAACACTGTAAATATCTTATTGAAGTGTTAAAATTATATATTCAAAATACAGTCCCATCGTTCGAGTGAAGTCTCGAGAACAGTGAACCAGCACTTCGCGCAGATTGTGCGAAAAAATGTGTCAAACCAGAAATAGGGAGCCAGATCTGAGAGCAAAATATACATTAGAATTTGTTCATTGTGATTTAGCAGGGCCAATTGAGCCTACTGCTAAAGACGGCTTTAAATATGCTTTATCATTTGTTGATGATTTTACAGGAATAACAATGATTTATTTCTTGAGAAGGAAAAGTCATACACTTGAGGCTACGAAAAAGTTCCTAGCTGACGCTGCACCTTATGGCAAAGTTAAGAGACTACGAAGCGACAGCGGAGGTGAGTTTGTTAATAGAGAATTCAAATTTTTGTTAAGAAATCATTGTATCAAACATGAGACAAGTGCACCTTATTCTCCGCATCAAAACGGCACAGTAGAAAGAGCATGGCAAACTTTATTTAATATGGCAAGATGTCTCTTATTAGAGGCAAAGCTACCCAAATATTTGTGGACTTATGCTGTGATGACTTCAGTCTACATTCGAAACAGGTGTTTCAACTCACGTTTAGGAAAAACACCCTTCGAGGCTTTGGTTGGTAAGAAACCAAACTTAAGCAACATGCATGTATTTGGATCCACTTGTTATGCATATGTACAAAATGCCAAAAAGTTAGACAATCGCGGTCGAAAAGGAATCTTTGTTGGTTATGACAAAGAAAGTCCGGCATATTTGATTTATTATTCAGAATCAAATAAAGTAGAGAAAACACGATGTGTCAAATTTCATGATAAATTTCAGGTAGAAAATATAAATGATATCGACGATATGATTTCAGATAGAATACAAAATGCAGATAGTATGAATGAAACAGAAGAAAAGCCAAACAATTTAAAAGAACAAAAAGATATTTCAAAAACAAACAATCCTGAATTAAGTAGTGACTCGCACGCACAAGGGCAGCATGAACAAGAACAACAAGTTAGATATCCCACACGAGAACGAAGCAAACCAAGTTATTTTGGACAAAACCAAAGAAGCGACAGTTTAAGTCTTACAGTAGACTATTGTTATAGGGTTGAGGACATTCCATTAACATACAAACAGGCTGTTGAAGCACATGATGCAGACAAATGGCAAGAGGCCATGAATATCGAAATGAAAGCCCTAGTAGAAAATGATACATATGAGCTTGTACCAAAACCAAACGATAGACAAATAGTGGGGGCGAAATGGGTTTACACAATTAAGACAGATGAAAATGAGGCGGAAACGGATCGTGACTAAAACACCACACGAGTACATTCGAGTACATACGAGTACATACGAGTAACATACGAATACATACGAGTGACATACAAGTACATACGAGTTACATACGAGTACATACGAGTGACATACGACTACTTTCTGGTCAACAAATGAGAAACAACACAATTTCTTCAATACATAGATATTTGCGTTTATTTTTCCTTGTATTTGTGTGGACTTTGGGGCAACAATTTGATGGATTTAAATGCTGAAAAGGTATTTTACTTTCATACTACATTCATTTGTATGTTTTAGTTGAATTTGTTATAGATATTTTGTCGATGCGATTTGCCAGTATTTGAGCGCTTTTTGACACATGTAAACGTTTTACGTAAATGTTGATATTCAAGAAATAGCGCAAGATTTATTGTTTATAGCTATAGTTTTAATTCAGTTTAAATATGGTAATATTTTTTAGAAAACAAAGTTCATTTTCATCGTTGATTTTATTTTAAAAAGTGTAGGAAGTAAAAATTGCAAAACAGATCGTAGTGAGTATTTACAATGGCAAAACAGTTAACTATACTTAGCCATTCGGTGAAATTCGTGCATTTTGGATCCTTATCTATAAAGTAAATGGTTTGAACCCGGTAGTATCGTTACATGTTTGTAAATGTAGATCGTCCAGGCTGGTAAAGTCCTGAGAAGGACTGTTTTTGTTATTGTTGACTGACGTTTCGACAACCTTAGCGGTAGTCATCTTCAGAGTCAAAATGAATGTATAATCGCTTTCATAAATATGTATTTCCTTGGTGAAAATGTGTCAAAAAGCGCTCAAATACTGGCAAATCGCATCGACAAATTATCTATAACAAATTCAACTAAAACATACAAATGAATGTAGTATAAAAGTAAAATACCTTTTCAGCATTTAAATCTATCAAATGGTTGCCCCAAAGTCCACACAAATACAAGGAAAAATAAACGCAAATATCAATATATCGAAGAAATTGTGTTGTTTCTCATTTGTTGACCAGAAAATAGTCGTATGTCACTCGTATGTACTCGTATGTTACTCGTATGTACTCGTATGTCACTCGTATGTACTCGTATGTTACTCGTATGTACTCGTATGTCACTCGTATGTACTCGTATGTACTCGTATGTACTCGTATGTACTCGTGTGGTGATTTAGTCACGATCGGCGGAAACGTATAAAGCCAGATATGTAGCCAAAGGTTATTCTCAAGGGCAGGAAATTGATTATCAAGAAACATTTGCACCCACAGCACGCATGAGTTCAATTCGCACATTACTACAACGCACTGTGAACAAAGACATGATCATTCACCAAATGGATGTCAAAACCGCTTATTTGAACGCACCTATTGATTGTGAAATTTTCATTGATCAACCAGAAGGCTATGAAAAGTTAGGTGAAAATGGGGAAAAATTAGTTTGTAAATTGAAGAAATCACTTTACGGTCTTAAGCAAAGCGGCAGGAATTGGAACAATTTGTTGCATGAATTTTTAGTAAAAGAAAACTTTATTCAATCATTTGCAGATCCATGTTTATATGTTCGTACCATTGATAGTGAAAAATGTGTTATTGTCATAATTTGGGTGGATGACATCATTGTAGCTGCAAGCGACATTCAATCTTTAAACAGTATAAAAGATTCTTTGAGCAATCGATTCAAAATGAAAGATCTAGGCGAATTAAAATGGTTCTTAAGAACAAAATTCGAAAGAAGTGAAAATTGTTATAAGATGAATCAAACACGGTATATTCAGAAAGTTCTTTCAAAATTTAAAATGTCCGATTGCAAACCAAAACCGACACCCTGTATTTTAGGAATTGAAAAAGTTATGAACGAAGAATCACCGGTACTATCAAATCCAAAATTGCATAGAGCAATCGTAGGAAGCTTAATATATGTGATGACTGGAACCAGACCAGATTTATGTTATATTGTTACTAAACTATCTCAGAAAATTTCTGAACCCACACAAGCAGATTTATCCATTGCCAAACATGTTTTAAGATATTTAAAAGGGACACAAGAGGTTGGATTAGTCTTTCAAAAATCAGATTCGCAACTTAAACTTACAGGTTTCTGTGACTCAGATTGGGGAGCGTCTATAAAAGATAGACGAAGTATTACAGGTTATAATTTTCAGCTTTCACAAAAAGGTCCTCTCATATCATGGAAGAGCCGAAAACAACAAACTGTAGCACTATCAACGTGTGAAGCAGAATATATTGCCCTAGCAAATGCAATTCAAGAAGCGAAGTTTTTAATGCAACTTTGTTTAGATATGAAGGTAAGTATAACGGAAGGTAAGTCTTTTCTTTTAATTGATAATCAAGGAGCAATGAACTTAGCCAAGAATCCAGTCCATCACCAGAGATCCTAACATATTGACATAAAATACCACTTCATCAGATCAGAAATACAGAAAGGTAGAATTAACTTAGAATATGTAACCAGTGAAGAAAACATAGCAGATATTTTTACAAAACCAGCCAGCAAAAACAAATTGGAGAAATTTAAGCAGACAATTTTAGGACAGATATGATAGGAATTATAAAGTGCGCATAAGTAAGGCCAAAGGTAAGTATCAGTTTAGGAGGATGCTTAGAACATAAGAGCAAGTGAGGGTGTTAAGATATGCTCTCATATTCTTCCCGTGATTAATTCAAGTGTAAGTAATTAGATGACTAATGTTAAGAGATACTTATAATGTTATCAAGACAATATTTTTTATAGTTCCTATTAGTTTTCCGTTGACGTCAATAAACCATATTTGTTATAAGAACCCAAAATAATCTTACGTAAATTTTGTATAAATAGAAGTAGTTAAATCATTGTAAAATAGAAGACGTTGAACATTAGATGTGATCGTATAGTTATCTGTAACATTTGTTGGTGTAAGTCAAATTATATTAAAGAAGATAATGGCTACATCACAAAACCTAACACAAATGACTTATGAGTATGACATGAGGAAAAGTTTTTTGCAGGTGGGCACCTCCACTAATATAGCTGACGTTACTTGTAGAACTTGAGTTTAGTTTGCTAAAAATATTTTTAGTATTAAATAATCGCAAGTAATGACAGCTAATCTTCAGAGATCAAAAACGAAAGTCTCAAAAGGCAGTTTCTACAATATAAAAAATTCCACCTAATTTTTATTAAACTATTCAATGCAATCATTGAATTTTTATTTTGTTAATTTTTGTTGTGGTTGAGAAGTTTTTATCAAATATTTTTTAACGGCTTCAACATTTGACATTTTCTACATAATTTAAAGTTTCCCCTAAATTTCTATTGAAGATGGCGTACATAATGCATGTAAAGAATATTTTTTAAGCAATCTACAAATATGAAATGATTAATAACATTTTAATCCACTATTAAAGATCAATTTTCTGTCATTACTAAAAGTTTTAAAAAGAATAAAATGTAGGACGGGGTAGGCAGCTTAATTTTGGTTCAAAATCATGACATTACTTTTTCACCTGAATCGGGTGATTTTTA
>NW_025813469.1:3414441-3536218 GCF_021976095.1 Xenia sp. Carnegie-2017 | reverse complement strand
CTGGTGTAAAATGGAAAAATATTTTTAAGTGTTGAATGGGGTGCAAGAGAGTATGTAATACAATACATCTATAGTATGAACACGCTATTTCGTTATTAGTGGCATTAAATACAACAGGTGGGCAAGACAAGAGATAGGACACTGTTCTTCTTAAAGTGGCCAACATTATCTCAATATCAACTCATGACTGTACTTGGTGCTTCAAGAATTTTTCAGAATGTAGGAAGTAAATTTCCCTCTTGGTTTGACAATTCATCAGCGATGCACACATTAATTCCCTCAATAGATAAACAACACAGGTAGCTTGTTGATAGGCGACGGTTTCGGTCACAGAATAAATAAGGCATTATGAAGCAGGTCAGCCACTATTCCTCTGTCTCAGTCAAATAAATCATAGTGCGTACAAAACCGAGCAAACTGTAAACAAAATACCTCTTTTAATCTGGGAAGCAACAGAACATCACTCGTATACCCTCCTCGACGTCTTGGGGCAAACAAACCTTTGTCGTGCTCATAGAGTCCAAGCTCTAAAAGGTTTCGGAGAGCAAGACTTCGCTTTTTGTTTTCTCATTTCCTCCACAGAAATAGTGTTAATGCATGATCATGTTTGTTTATTAAAAGTTCAAAAGCATTAAAGCAACACGAGGTGTAAATGTCACGGGGGTGCAACATGGAGGATGCAGCTTTAGCGGGGGGGGAAGGTTAAATAATACGTCTGGAGGCTTTCGAAATTGTGTACTTTTTATCATCAAACTTTGTTTAATTTCAGTGTCTTGCATTAAATTTTGTACATGGCAGAAAAATCGATCAACGCATATGACGATCAAAATTTTGAGGTATTTCATCGACCTTTATGGAATATTTCGAGTGGCAGAAATACAATGTCGTTTTACTTCTAGATTGTGTGTTGTGTTGGCATTTGTAGTCGTTGATGAGGGATTCAGAATTCATAACAATCGATTTTGTTCTGTTTATTTATGACTAAAAAACAAACTTCATAAAAGCGGTTCTGATCCATAGCTCAATCGTGAGCTCAAACTCTAGAACATGTACAAAGATATTTGATTCAATTTTTTTAGATAGATTCAAATGCACTTATATGCAACAAGACTGTTGGAGCATAGCATAACTTTATAGGTCGTTATTATGAAAGAAATATTCTCGAATCGCTGTCCTCTTCCCCACATAGATTTATGAATGAAATACAGTAAATCTAGAGTTCAATTTGATAGTTTTACTTGCAGGCTACTCTTCTGACATGAAATATTTTTTCAATCAGTCGCATAGCCAGCTCACAAGTTTGTTGATGCAATGTAAATGTTTTGATGTTCACTCATGTGAACTGTTAAAACAAGAGATTTCTAAAGAGATGAATTTTTCTAATGAGAAATTTACATGGCGGGACCAAATTTGCAGGCTGGCTACATGCACCACTGTTTTCAATGCATAATTTTTCAAGATATTTTTCTACAAAAATATGCTTGAGAATGTATCCACTTCTTGCTGTATATTTCATGAATGCTAGGTTGAGAAAGATCCTAGCAAGACGGAAGAGAGAGAGAAAGGTTGAATACCTGATAAAATGGAAGGGTTTTTCATCAGAAGAAAATTCATGGGAACCAGAGGAAAACATGAATGAATGCCAAGAACTTGTTAGACAATTTCAAAAAGGGAAAAAGAAATAAGCATGAAGGCAAGAAGTCAGTACAGTAAAATTTAAATTTTTTTAATTCAAAGTATTGTTTGTTCTTCTTCACTCAAATATACAAAATATAGTCTCCGATGGCTGTGTCAGGGATAAGAAGAGGTGGCATGGATAAGAGGAGGTGGCAGGGATAAGAGGAGGTGGCATGGATGGGACATTGAGACACATACAACTGTGAGGCTGACATGACTGTATAAGGGATGAGAGGTAGAGACAGGATGGCAGAGGGAGACACATGAATAACTGTACCAGTGATAAGAGATGAAAGTAGGGATGGGAGAGGAGGCACCAACATCCACAAAGCTAGATGACTATCACGATATGGGAGTTGTTGCTACTTTTGATAGGAATGGTAGAAAGAGGCACCTACAATTAAGAAGCCATATGAATCTATGAAATAATAAATGGGGTGGGTGGGGAAGCCCCCATGACTGCCAATCTGGATGACTGTCAAGAACGACAGCGTAGAGGTGACTCTTACGACCTTAGTCTCACTCACGGTAGCTACTTGATATTTCTTTGCTTATTCAGTGGGAGAATGCTTTCAACTGATATGGTTGTATGATGGGCGGAAAAGCCCGATAAATCTCTTCATTTACTTGCGATGAAAAACGGTCTGTCTTCCCTAGAGAGGTCGCGCTAATGGTTTTATACCGAAGAAGAAAGCACGTCAAAATCATCTGATTCAACGTCGAAAGGTGCAGAAGAATATCAGATATTGCATCGAGTCCATCCACCACCGTCATCAGAAAATTCAGGTAGTTTGCGTTTGATGGCCGTCTTGCCTTGTTCTGTCTTTTGTTACTTTACAATTACTATTAATAAAACTGTGTCATTACTTCATTTTGTAGCTGAAATGTCGAGGCACAAGGAATCGAAATTTATCCATCGAGAAGAAAGGAAGCGCACAAAAACAAAGAGAAGAGAAGTTGTTTTGAAAAGAAAGACAACACATTTGAGAGTCCTAGCGGTTGTTGTCCTTTTCTGTCTGATTATTTTCGCGCTTGTAGCACCGGTCGGGTCGTCCATTGACGTTTGAGTATTAAAATAAGATGCTTTACTAGATAACAAGAAGAATGGCGGTTGGAATCAACTATCAACTTACCTGCCAAAATTTGATGTTTCGAATGACATGTGTATGTGGACGTCAATTTCTTTCCGACTTTCTGGTCATGCTTTCAGCCGTTTGTACGGTCGTTTGCAGAAGATTTACTCAAAACTTATCTGCTACCATCTTAGATCGGTCGAATTGAAAGACATATAAGTCAGTTGTGAGATTGAACGATCTTGCGGATAGAACCATTTGCAATTTATTTTGACTTTCGCTTTAGAACTTGTGTGGATTAACGTGCATCACGCTAAGTTCCTGAAACGTGTTTCGAAATCACGATTTTGAACAACTCTCATGTTTTATATATACGTATGGGTTTTATTTAGACAAGGTTAAAGGGAGCTTATATGGTATTATGTGTATACTTTACCCAAATATTGTAATTATTGATTTTATTTAAAGAATTGTTGCAATTTTCCATTACGTTTCATTAATATTTCTACAAGGTGATGCTTTGTAAAAGAATGGTCTAGTTTGTTTCGAAATCACGATTTTATGGTATTATGTGAATACCTTAGCCAATTATTGTAATTATTGATTTTATTTATAGAATTGTTGCAATTTTCCATTACGTGTCAATAATGTTTCTACAAAGTGGTGCTTTGTAAAAGGATGGTATATTTTGTTTGGAAATTCGCGATTTTGAGCAACTCTCATGTTTTTAGGTATATGTAGATAAGGTTAAAAGGGAGCTTTTATGGTAAAATGTGTATACTTTACCCAAATATTGTAATTCTCGATAGAATTTATAGAATTGTTGCGATTCCCATTTACGTTTCTACAAGGTGATGTTTTGTAAAAGGATTGTTTAATTTGTTTCGAAACGTGCCTTTATTCAAAGAAATATTTGAGCTATCGCGAATGTCAAGTTTTCATTTCACAGCTGAAACAATACGTGATCCAATTTTTAAATTTATCATGACTTACAACTTACAATTGATGGAATTTGCAAACTGTTAACTTGATGCCATATTTACTAATGTCATTTTGTTCAATCTTAAAAGCATTCGATTTTCCCAAAGCTTAACGTCAAATCCAAATGATGGCGAATGCCCTTCTTGTAATTCCGAATTTGATTTTTGAAGTTTCAGCTACAATAGGTTCGAAGAAGTATTTTGAAATTATACTACGAGATTTCGTCAACTTCTACAGCTTATTCAGGACTTACTTCGTCGGTGTTGATTCGATGTTACTTAAAAGCGATGGTAAAATATCCGAGTCGCTTGATGAGGATTCCGAATCGCTAGAGTCTGAGTAGTCACCAAGACTCGCTATGAAGCCAAGGTTGTAGGCAACCGAACCATTTTCGTCTTTTCTTGCGCCTTTTCGCAGTTTGTGGAAAGTGTTTAGTCTCTGTATCAGAGTTTTGCATTCCGAGGTCTTTTCAAAATTTTCCTCGTTTTGTGACGATTTTTCGACAGCTGACTCTTTGATATTGAAATGTGAAATAAAAAAAAAAATATGAGAAGAGTCGAAAGAAAATTAAGTTCGGGAAAAGAAAATACTTAACATGTTCTTTTCATTCGAACTCACGTGAATGTGGATATTTTTGAAAATAACAGTTGTTCTTAACGTGAAAACTTGCACAAAATAAACGCAAAATAAAACGTCAAAGCGATGTGAATACAAAACGAAGATTACAAACCTTAACTATGTAGGCAAATATATGAAAAAGAACTTTTCGTCGGAAAGGTTGCAAGCAGAGAGGGCAACAAATAACTCATCTCCAATGGCGAATTCGGCCTCATTTCGTGTACACTCGTGTCATGAAAATGTATTATTTTATTCACTAGAAAACCGTAAAATACATATGAAACAGTATCAAATACCTTTTTTGGAGAAGTTTTGATCGTCAGATTTTTCGTCCTCGCTCGTCTCCACATCACTCCTGCATAAAGTAAGAGCGTTTGTCCGTTCACCATGTTTCCGGTAAGTTTGCTTATGAGGAACCAACCCCCTGATTTCATTAAGATTGCTTTCATTTCCGGAGGTACATCTAACTTATGAAACATGAATAGAGAAAATTGAACCTGGACAAATGATAAATCTTAATCCCTCACCTGGAGGGCATTCGGCTCCCATAAATGATAACATGTCCCCCTGCACATCTAGGGTATTTGCTGGAAACCAGGGGGGTGGCCAATTCAAAGTATCGCAAGGTATCAACATGACTTTCTAAACACGTGATCTTACCGCCGTCGTTTAATGCAGCCAGCCAATAGTTCCAACTGTGATTTCTTCTTTCCCAATAAAGCATTGGAGGCTTTCTTTTTTTCTTTTCCCACAGCAGCTGGGGTTGAGACGGCTACAGTCATATTAAACTTTGCAACTTCATCCTGGTTGTTGGCAATTAAAGAATGGATAAACTGACTGATCGAGAATAAAAAGACTGCGTAGCTTTAACAAACTGTTCCAATAAAGTGAATACACCAAATGTTATACTAAAATCCAAGGCCGATTAAACAATGTATGTGTAGTCAATTCATAATGATTTTTTAAAGTAAAATAAATTCTTAATGGGAAAAAGCATTTTTCTTTATCGATTTTGGAAATTTAGTGTATTATAAGTTAAGTGGCTACCTAGTTGAACTAAAGTTCACAGGTTAAAGTATGTATCTTTGCACTGCAATAATCAATAAAGTGCATGCATAGTTTCTTCAAAGGATACTCTGTAGTCTTTAATCTGGAGTGAGAGCAAAACGTCTCGGTCAACTTCTGCCTGTTGCTTGGAAGCAAACTCGAGAAAAGAACCGTCATTATCGATCCTTGGAACATTTTTTCTTAACAATTTTACAAGAAAAAAGTACTTTAAGTCTGCGCTTTCTTTAGTCAGGAATTTCAATCATCCGGAAATCATATGATCAACTAGGTACAGATTGCTTGATACAAAACTGAACAATATCAAGAAATGCAAATTTGAGCATTGGCACTGAACCCACTTATACAGCTGTCTACTAGTTGGAGTTATGTAACTTTAATGAACTCAAATGGACCTCTATTGTCAGTAAAAACACCAAAAATTATCAACCTCCATGGGGTGAAATAAACTAATCTTTGAATATTTTGAAATAGTGCCAAGTCCGGGAAAAATTGACAGGAGGGTGCAATGGGAGGGGTACACACCTAAAGCTTGCATAAGTTGACTCATATTTTGATAGCTCATAAATGAAAGTCTTATGGTATAATGACATTTAAAAAACACAACCCTCCCTGGATGAAATTCACCTCTCCAAGCTATTCAATGTATAAATCTATTCAGATTTCGACAACCATCAACAAGCAGGGATAGGATTGACCAAGTAAATAACTGGCTGGTAGGCAATGAAAATGCTTTTGAAAACTGAATCAAAAGTTGTTTCTTACTGATGTCATATTTCTCGTCATGCTCTTGTTGTGCCTTTTCTTTCTGGGCCTGAAGCTGTTCAAATAAACTTTTTGGTTGCACATCTGGACATTCTGGATGAAGTAAACAGTAAAAGTTGAAAACAAATGTTGATAAATTCGAGGATCTTGAGAAAATTACGTATGATTATCCACCGTTAAATATTTGAGGTTTATTCAGTTCCTGTAGACCTTAGTACATACAAGAAGAATATAAACATGTACCTAAAGGGTCATCGGGCTTTCTGACTCTTTCCCATTCCTTTTGACGTTTCTCCTTGGCGTCCTGGGCTTCCTCCTCGGTAACAAACGACTTAATTTTTGAATTATTTGTCTTTTTGAAGCTCATAATGATTATTCGTTGATTTCATTCGTTCCTTGGGATCATTTTGAAGTAGAAGAGCAGCATTTATCTGCTTTAATGTCAAAATCACTAGTCAAATTTGGTCAAAATCAATCTGCTGGTATTGTCATCCACCATACAAGCATTGAGCAAACCGCTGATTAAGATTAGCGTGGGCTCACAAACAAATGGCTGACAAGATTCTTCTTCGTGCTTATAAGGGTCAGGCAAAGTCTGTAAACTTAAGCAACAGAAATCTACCAAGTGTGCCAAATCTTATAGGTAAACTTTCGAAAGTAAAAGTATTGACCTAAAAAACAAGATTTGTTCTTTGCCCAAAGATTTTAGCGTGATTACGCAGGTAATTTATTAAACTTTGTTGCTAAGTTACATCAGACGCTTAGGTATAAAAAATGGAATACTTTTCAAAATATTTATGGAGGAATTGACTGCAGTCAAGGAAGAACCAATTATCTACACGTAGGGCATTATTGATAAAAGAAAGATTCAAAATATCCACTGCAACTTGCAGAATAAGTATATGTTTTAAACGTCATCCGGATTTTTAGTCTTATTAAATGTTTGTGGATCATGACAGACAAGAACTTTGAAGAGAGGCTAATTTTATGGCTGTTAATGATTGAGATAAATCTCTGGAAAAATATTCATATTTAAAAAATTGCTTTCTATCATCTAAACGGAGCAGGCGAAGAAAGAAGCTTGCTCTTAAATGCATGCTTTAATCAGTGTTTGATTGTATTAAATCCTGTATCTTCGCATTGTATACATATGACAATATTTCAGTCAGGAAAGAAAATTTATTTGAGTGCTTTCATAAATAGTGAGTCTGACGTTTTTCTTACGGAAAAAAAATGGAAATGTCTGCAGAATTGGGTGCATAATATGACTATACCACAAGGATGACTAAGTGCATATGAAAACATTATAAAATGTTTCTTTGCTCATTCCCTTGCTGGGATTCTCCTACACTTATGTCACCTAAACTCCATTGTAAACAAGCCCTTGAAAAGGTAGATTTGATTATTTGAAAGCAATGTTTACAAACAAGCTAAAATGCTGATGTCAGTCGACATACCGCCTCTTAAAAGAACATAATTGAGAAAGTTGAAATACTAGTGACTGACGCATTGATCGACATCACGTGATCTAATCTTCGTACCTTCCAGCTGGAGAACTTGAATCTTGGCAACAACATTTTGGAAGAGCTGCCGGCAGAATTGGGCCATTTGGTCAATCTAAAAAAACTCCATTTGTTCGCAAATCACATCATCATCCTCTCTTCCTTCGTACTGTGTAAGTGTATCCGTATCGAGACTAATTTACTCCAACTTATTAACATCATTTTCACTGCTTCAACTATGTCAAAAAAACATATAGTTCTTGTGGTTTAGATAATGTGTTAGACACTTTAATTGAAGTTAGATTTTTCATATATTGATAGCCGCCTTGCAGCATCTGACATTTCTAAACCTCAACGACAACAAATTGACAAGTTTGCCTCCGGAAATCGAAAGGTACTAGCGAGATTTGCAGATCAATGTCCAGAGAGCAAAACTTGTCAACATCTTGTCTTCTTTTCAGGCTGGTATCCCTGCAATTTTTGAGCGCGAACAAGAATAGACTGCAAAGTATCCCGGATGAGATTTGTCATCTAACCCACTTGACCGAGCTTCACCTGGCAGATAACTTCCTTGAAAGGTATTGTCTCCGTCAAAAGCAGAAGGCGTAGAGTGGCAAAAAACAGGATAAAATCGTTAAAAGTTTAAAGATAAATGGGCATTGTGAATTTCTAACAGCTCACTCGAATACATATCTGCTTTTCAGTTTACCAGAAAATATCGGATTTCTGAAAAACCTGACACGTTTGATTTTGTACAAGAATCGACTAACTGAGCTACCACAGGTAAACGCGGTTATTTATTTAAGCACGCAACAAGATACTCTATTCAAGATGATGTATTTCATGGACGTTTTTTCATTCCGTTTTTTTTAAACTATCCATTTTATAACCCTAAGGACCGTATTTTATTTCCTTGCAGGGCTTGTCAAAATGTTGTAAATTAGAATACCTCGATGTCTCTTGCAATTTCATCAAATACTTTCCGGTCAACGTGAGTGACGAGAGAGTGCAGTAATACGCATGCGTCGTAGCAAAGTTTACAAGTAGCTATTTGATTGAAGCATTGAACTCAAATACATGGAACGCAACCTCAAGCAAATAATTGAAGCCATATCTTACGCCAGAAATGCGAGATTTTACCCCAGACACGCGTGTTTAGTGTTTGATTGATTGACTTCACGCGTCTGCGGTAAAATCACGGCTTCAAAATTATTAGGATTTTATATAAGAGGTAGCTTTCCATGTATTTTAGTTCAATAAATTAAACTGACGTTTTGATGAGCGTCGACGGTTGTTGGCTGTGCCGTATAGCCAACCAGCCCGTACGTTTGTTCGTGCTATGTAAATTTCAGAACAATATGATTTATTTTTTATAATCTATTTTAATTTACTTTTTTTAAGTAAGATTACATAGCATGATGAACAAACTTGCTGGTTGCCTGCGTCACCATATGTTCTACGTTCAACCTACGTCAGTATATGTTCAACGTTCAACCTACGTCAACCATATGTTCTACGTTCTACGTAACCAACCCATGTTCCATCATCAACCATAAAGAGAGAATCCATGGTTGAAGAAAGATTGAAAACTTTCTTCTTTCTTCTAGTTTTATGCTTTGCCTTTACGAGAGCTTTATTGCGAAGGAAATAATCTATTGAAGCATCTACCCCTTCATTCTGAACAAGTTGAAGAGGTCTTGTCGCTCAAAGAGTTGACGGCGCGTTTTGTAATGAAGAAGAACAGAGATAAGTAAGCTATAAATATTCCTTCGGAGCGTACAGAGATAAGGTGTTGGGTAAAGTAATAAATTTGGTAATGCAGACAAAGTAGATACACCTCTTTAAGGCGAATTTCTTTGTAGCCAATTGTTTCGATCAAATTTTACTTCTCTCAGCCCGCAGTGACGTAGCCAGCCCATGTTTTAGTCTTGCTATGTAAGTGAATACAAAAAATTGCATAGCAGGCTAAGCAAGGTCGCTATGCCAGTGATATTCGCCATGCCGCTAACAAGCAATTTTTAAACTTTTACGGGGCAAAGTACAGATAATTTTGTTGTTCACATTTTGTCTTACCTATCGTAGACGATCCCATATTCGTGTGCAACTTCGCGAATGTCCCGAAATAAAAGATATGCTTTCCTTTGCGGGATTTGTGCCTTGTGCGGTGAATCGTTTCTTAACACATGGTTGGAATGCGTCAGTTTTATTGATTGTAAAAAGGTATTCACTAATGTTCATTGTTCATAACACCAAGTATAGATCATTTTCAAAAAGTCACCTGACTTTATGGCCGCTATGTTCGTTCATCAATTAAAAAGAATTTTAATGAAGTTCTTTGGTTTGGTACACCAATACATCACTTCATGTTGAACCCTGAGGAATGAGCAAAAATAATCTATATCGGAGTTGAAATGACATAGTTGATTTATGGACCACGCCTCTCGGCCTTGCAGTAGTTGCATTTAACGTTTGCGCATGTGCAACTTTATTTTGACAATGAGAACCTCAATTTTAGTATATGCTATTTCTGGGCTTACTCAAGTGTGATCAACTCAACAGGGTCTGGGGACAAGGAACTCACCGAATCGTACCCATCAGAGGCCAGCTGTGTTCGGTACAAGTGCTTCAATTCTGAAGGCCATGATTATTTTGGCATAGCACAAGTGGATGGTGGACAATGAATGATAGTCATGGACAATCGATGATGTATGGTAAGTATTGTGAGAAAGACAGGAACATTAAAATGAAAAAGTTCAGGAAGAACTACATGAACCATTGGAATGCTAGTTACCACTTCTATTACATTAATTACTTGAATCGCTGAAAAATTATTCAGCAGCTTTGAAGCAAATCTTATAGCTCAACATTAGCTGCCATGCAAATTTTTCCAAGTTAAATTAGTGTGGAAACAATAAATTTACTTAGTATGATCAAAACTTGCAGTCTGGCAGTGCTACCCTAGTTTAACACAAGGCACGATTCTAAATGTTTTAGATAAAATCAATATCTCCACCTAAACAGTAAACATGGAAGTTTTGAAAAGGAAGAGCACAGATTTTGTCTCAGAATATAAATAAGGAAGAGGAACTTAAGCTGAATGAAGTCATTTCAGTCAGTCCTATGGATCTTTAGGCTTTCAAGACATTATCAATGAGACATTAATATACAAATGTACGTGTATACGATGATAAGCAGTGATTTACTGTCAATAATGACCTAAAATGATCCAAGTATGTTAATAATTGAGGAACTATTTACGTCACGTAAATCTTTTCTGGAATCATCTAATTGGTGTGAACCTTATTTAAACATCAAAATATGACGCCATGTAATCCCTTCAATTACACGTGCATATACACTGTGTTTGTTTGAATTCACAGCAGTAAGGAGACCTTACAAAGGCTCTTATATTTCTGTAAATGCTTCGGTATCTTTACGACTCATTCCGTGTAATTTGCTCTCTAATTCTTTTATTTTGATGTCCTTGTCCAATAACATATCTTGTTGTTCCTTCATTTTACGACGAAGTTCGTTCTTCTCCCGTTCTGAGTCGTTCAAAATCCTTTCATAGTGGTTTTTGCACACCGTGACTTGCCCACGAAGGATGGCATCCCTTTCCGTTTCCCTTCTATCGCATATTTCTTTCAACTTGCGATACCTCTTCGTTGTGGATAACCTGCTGTAGGTCATTCAACACGACGGAGCTTACGTTTTTAACGAGTTTGGAGATACGGCGATTGTTGTTCAAGTCTTGCCTGGAATTGTCACAATTACCAGACATGTCGTTCTCATTGTTTTGATATTTCTTCAGCCTTTCCCGCATTCTTGCGGCAAGAACTCGAGCATTGTCCCTCTCATTTTCTAAACATCTCATCTGCTCTAATAAAGACATGATCAGCGATTCCGAGCTGACAAAAGACACCGCATAATTATCCATTTTCCCGATTGATTTTCGCACCCTTTATTATTATGATTTTCGGTAAATAATAGCCTGAGATTTCTTTCCATTTCTATAAATTGCAACTTCTCGTGACATAATTGTTTCTTTGTAGGGCCATCGAATAAATTATACGCATTGTTGACATTTTGAACTTCCTGCTGCTGTTATGCAAAAATATATCAAGCAACGCCAACGTATTGTTGCAAATTCAATAATGTCTATCAATATTCACATAGAAACGTTTCACATGTACCATCAGCTACTCTTATATTCAATAATCCGCAAAACATTAAAATATTGCATAAATACAAACAATTATTTGCAAAAAGAGACCGCTGGCTGAAACCGAAACAAACTTGGCGCCTTCTGCGCTGCGCCTTCGAACAAAATGTGGTCAGTGGTTTCGTCTTCTATAATTATTATGCTTCATGTAATGCTGGTTATTGTATACCGCTATACGTGTGAAGTCGTTGAAAATTATATTAGTTCAGCTTTTTCAGATTATAACGTCCGTTATTAGTTGAATACATAAATAGCCATTTTAAATTTGCCCCTTGAAAAAGCAGCTTGATAATACATTTTTCGCTCCATTTTTAAAACGTAATTGTTTGTTACTGTTGCCGTTACTGTTATTTTAATGTATACTCGGTACTCTTAAACAAGTTTGATCATGCCATGTAAATTTGATATCGTCGGCATTACTTATTTCTATAGTTTACTTTATACAGTGAGTGGACAACGGCCAAACTTGCCGGGTGACCACGCCAACTGTCATGAAATTTCTAGTGCAAAATCATTAGAAGCATTGAAATATTACAATTATAAACGGACATAATTTAGAATGCAAATACTTTGTCGTCCATTTTATATTTTTTGCTCGCGTGATCAAAAAAAATTGTTAACATTGACATTTGCACTTCGTTAATTGTAGCGGTAGATTAATTTAAGTATCAAAGCTGGATTCCCATGCAGAATGAAACTTTTCTATGTAGCTATAACATGTGAAATTAACGTTGGAAACAATCGTTGGAAAAAAAGCTATTGAAAATCCACGAAAATTGGTGACGTCACGTGAAGACGGACAAAAATTGATAAATTATTAAGATCGATGATTATGTTGGAAAATCTAATAAAGGATATCGTTAACTTGATTATACCCTCATCGTGAACACGAGACTCAAGAATTGTTCGTAGTTGATTTGAATCCATCCATTTCTGTTCGTGTCATAGTTCTGAAACGCTTGCGTGAGGTTCTAAAAAAAGTACATATAAATCGTATGATTGCCTTGTATAAGATAATCCGGAATCCAGAGCTCAAGGAAATTCATTCGAATCCGAAATCCACGAGTATCGAATCCGGAATCGACGAGTATGAAATCTGAAATCCACGCGTATGGTCCTGTAGGGAATCCGGAATCCAACAACACTATGCATTTCTTCAAATGGGGCGGATTCGCATGTATTTGCCTATTTGGCGACTTAACTGGCCGTCAATGACGTCAATTGACGGTTGGGAGTTAAAATTTGAAATATACTTAGAAACTACACCTGAATTGTTGCATGAATACTTTCACTTCCAGAGTAAAATTTTCACAGGGATTTACTAGGATTCGAATCGTAAAATCAAACAAGTAAGTGATGTATGAATGACACAAAAGTATAAGTCCGCCCTGGATTTTCTTTATCCCCCGATGATCCATTACGAGGAGAAAGTAAAACATGATATACGTATGCTTGGTTGTAAATTCACTTGATAGCCGAAGTGTACAGTACTGGCTAGCTCCGTATGTAATTGACGGGTTATTTTGCAAAACTTTGTGTATTTTTGCTTTATACACAACCAAATAATAGCAGCTTTATCTCTGACGCTTTTAATGTATGCAAATAGCTTGAGAGTTTCAATCTATAGGTTCAACAAATACTCAACAAGAGCAAGTTTGACTAACCTGGATAACAACACAACACTGAATAAAATCGTCGAATTTGATGACGCCTTGACCGCTGCGATCAAACTTTCTCAACAAAATATTGTAAAATCTGTCAGATAGACGATATCCTAAAGGAGTAAGTTTGCACATTAACTGGACAGTTTTGAACGAAAACAGCACATCAAGAAAACGTTGTTTTTCGTAATCAAGAAAATATGACAACATTGTTACTTACCAAAACTTGTTAGAGCTAAAAAAAGAAAAACTATAATGTTATTCATACCGTCAGTAAGTATTTACAACGTTCTTCATTCAAGATAAATCTTTAGTCAAATGAAAACTCTACCAAGTTATTTGGATGATCTATTTAAGTTTATCGTTTTCAGATGAAGGAAATTTAAGTTTATCGTTATCAGATGAAGGAAATTTAAGTTTATCGTTTTCAGATGAAGGAAATTTAAGTTTATCGTTTTCAGATGAAGGAAATTTAAGTTTATCGTTTCAGATGAAGGAAATTTAAGTTTATCGTTTTCAGATGAAGGAAATTTAAGTTTATCGTTTTCAGATGAAGGAAATTTAAGTTTATCATTTTCAGAGATGAAAATTTAAGTTTATCGTTTTCAGATGAAGGAAATTTAAGTTTATCGTTATCAGATGAAGGAAATTTAAGTTTATCGTTTTCAGATGAAGGAAATTTAAGTTTATCGTTTTCAGATGAAGGAAATTTAAGTTTATCGTTTTCAGATGAAGGAAACAAAGAAAAATACAAAGAAAAAGATTCAAGGATCAAAACTTGTTTACACTTGTTTCAAAAAGTCTCACCGCTTTGCAGTTCATTCCTATCAATGCTGCCGGAGTTGTCGCGATCGTAGGTTCGAAAAGTCTTCTGCCAATCAGATATGTAAGTCCAAAGACTTCCAAATTCTTGGAAATTTATCGTGCCATTGTTATCTCGATCAAACATTCCTATTGAGGCAAGTCAGAAATTAGAAACACTGTGAAATATGGCAAATAGAAGCACTTTAACATACTGGTCAGCGGTCAACATACACACATGTCCCACACATTTTGATAGTTACACTAAATTAACCTAAGGCAGCATCCTAAACTCAAAGAATTATAGACATTGAGCATTATAATATTCATTTAAGAAATAAAAGATGTTTACTGTTTGCAAGGCTTATGCAAACCGAGGAGACTGTTGGGAGAACTTGAGAGCAGATCAGTGCAAGCCAGAGAACAAAGGTCAAGGGTTGCACCTGCTCAAGGTTCTCTAAACGTCTCCGAGATTTGCATAACCCAGTGCAAACACAAAAACATCTTTTATTTCGTTTATAAAATAACAATGCAAAACAGACAAATTTTAAGCAAATGTTTTGATTTTTCCTCAAAAATTTATTCAGGATCGATTTGAAAATTCCCTTTGACTGATTGATTGTTTTGATTGATTTGATTAGTTGAGCTCTGATGTGTTTTGCCAGGCTAATGCAAACACGGCTCTAGACCAATCAGCGCATGCTTTTCATTGTGTTTACTTCATAATATATTATAATCTAAAACAAAATTAAGTGAGGGAGCTCACTAAAAGAAGTATCACAACCATACTGAAACATAAGTTTCATAGGGATGCAGTAAAACTCACCAATCATGAGCCTCACTGTTTCTGGGTTAAAAGCAGTCCATGAACCTAAAAATAGGCAGGCAATAATTAATTAGTTATAATTTATAACCTCAAAGAGTATCAAAGTCTGTAAACTAGACCAAGTGGAAAGTATGAGATTTCACAAAACCGACCTTCATTGGGTTGAATGTATTTTATATTGAAAACTTTAGTTGGACATCATTATCTCTATCCAAGCAAGGTACAATGTTGAACAGTACTATAGCTATCACTACATCAATGCTAACACTACATTGCAATAACAAGTTAGCAACTGTAACAAATGAAAGAATTTGTTACATGTTTGTAGATGTTGATTGTACAGGTTGGTGGAGTCCCAAGGACTGTTGGTGTTAATGTTGACTGACTTTTCGATAACCTTAGCAGTAGGTTAGTTGATTTTGAAAACAACTACCAAAGATGACTCTGGAGATGACTACCACAAAGGTTTTCAAAATGTCAGTCAACACCAACACCAACAGTCCTTCTCAGGACTCTACTAACCTGGACAATTGAGATATATGAAGAAATTGTAAAAAATAATATTATTACGTAAACAGGGTCGAAATTTCCTCTATATGAAAACAAAGTTTCGTTAAACTGTGTTGTTGCCTTAAAACAATTATGGTCATGACAATGAAGCATTTATATGTAACATGGAAAATTTGTTGACAGTTGAGATGAGAAATCAAGAACAGGATATTTCATTAAAAGCATGATTTGGAAATTACAAGTGGTATGTCTTGTGGTTATTTCCTCTCATAATACATCTTGTATTCAATTTCAAACGCAAACCAGCGATTATCTCTGACGTTCTTACCATTTGACAAAGCTTGTTGAAGTTCAACTGCGGATATTGAGCCGCTCCTGTCACGATCCACGCTGAAAAATACAACAAATGAAAGAAATATAACGGAGTAACTTCTTCCCCTTTCAGATTTTTCCTCACCTCTGAAAAACTCCCAAAGAAAATTTTGATCCACACCTGCAGGCTGCCTGTAGTACGCCATTTTGAAGTTTAGTGCTGAGTGTAGTGAAGGAAATATATATATAGCTTCGAGGAAATATAGCTTATCCTACACAATTAATTCATTATTTTCTAACGTGTGGATCGATACTTCGCTTCTCTTTAAAAAGTAATTGCGAAAGACGATTTTGAAAAAGAGATTTTAAGGCAGTGTTGATAGTTGGAGCATAAAATTGAGTCCAAAATGAGGGTTTTTAATAAGAATAGTTCAAGGAATTTTCTGTTCTTGGTATTTCGAATGCATAACTAGAATTAACATGGCAAAGGTTAATCCAATCATTGTTTACAATATTGGCCTTGATAAAATATGGAATATTTCTTGATAAAAGTATTTTTCTCGCTATGTTTTATGTTATCACTCATTCTATCATCCCTAGAAGTTATAAGAAGCAAACGAGAAGTAAAATACGTTTGTTTCATCAGTTATCATGCCAACTTAAAGCCTCTGGCTTCAACGGAAGTAATGAATAATAAGTAATCGAAACCTCTCGAAAAAAATAACAAGGAAATTATACCCAAGTATGTGCGGTAGCTCAAGACGTATTTATAAGACCTAAATCAAAATGCCACCAATCAGCAGATCTTTTTATGGAACATTTTTCAAAGGTAATTTTATCAGATTTCATAGGTCCCATTTCTTTCGTCCGTCACATTTTTAAGTCTTAAGTTCCATATCCAATATAAATGTTCTAAGAACATTTATATTCATAGCCTTTGCAAAGAGATAGGTTTACATAAAGGAATTCATTCTCTACTATCAAAATGTAGGATCGACACGGATAGAAACGGCTCTATTAATGGTGATGAACTTCAGAGGGCCTTGGCAAATGGTGGGTATCTACATTTGACAATTTCATAAATACAATGGTACTACTTCCTGGTTTCATTTACGAGAAGTGAAACTTTGTTTGCACTGAGAAACCTGCATTATATTCAAATATCTACTCTGAGTTTTCTTCAGGGGCTGTGGAATCCTTTGAAAGGTGCAGGTGTGCCATGCTCACTATGTGATCACGCGCAATAGATAAATTAGTCATGAAACTGCTTTATATTAATTATGTTTATTTGGTTCTCTTCTTTTAACTGCATCATTGTAAAAACTGAACATTCATGTGATAAATTTTCAAACAAGAGCAAAATTTGTGACTGTCCTTCCTATGTAAGGTACACTCACACTCCATAAACTGTAAAATGAAAACCAGACACCCATAGTTTCCCAAGCCCATGGTTATATTGTTTAGCAGTTTGATGGTGGTCATTTCTTTCTCAACAATTCACCACTCATTCTTTGATCAACATCCATGATGTTAAGATCTGTAAAGTTTCCATTGAACCGTTTTAAGGTACTTGGACTCCTTTTAATCCTGAGACCATACGACTTATGATGGGTAATGTTTATATTTATTGTTCTATTTCTCTTGTGTACATGCTTAAATTGTTGTATCTGTAGACCTGTGTCATTGTAAGTCTAGCCACAAATTTAAGTTCAAAAGAGTCAAGTAGTGTTTCACACAGGTTCTCTCAAACCTTGGTCATGTAAAGAACTGTAAGAGAATGAATTGTTCTAGACATTACCTACTACAAAAAAGTTCTACAACATTTGTGTGCGATTACTACCAACCAGACAAGATATCTATAAAGTTCTCAATTTTCAGGGATGTTTGATACAGATGGCAATGGTGTGATTGATTTCAATGAATTTGCTGGTCTTTGGCAGTATGTCTGTGACTGGCAGGAATCATTTCGCAGCTTTGACACTGATAGCTCTGGAACAATTGACAGAAATGAGTTAAAAGCAGGTCTGGTGCATACATATGTACACACACATATATTTCTACATGTTATAAATTGTTAATGGTGAATAAAAAGAGTTCTCATTACAGAAATATCAGTCTTTACATATTATAAAATCGCAGTTGAGTTACAATTTTACAACTTGTCTCATGATTGCGTTAAGCAATGACATTTACGTTTTGAAAAGAGTTTAAAATCTTCATTATACATGTATTTTTACATACTACAAAGTATATACAAGTCAAATCTTTGCTTGCAGTAAGTTAGGTTCATGATAGCAGCTACGCATGTTATGTTGGTAAAAAATAATATAATTTTTTTGATTTTTTCAGCTCTTCGAAGTTTCGGTAAGATTTTCTTTTGAGTATTTAATATTCAGTGTTTTGAGTATTTAATATTCCATTTCAATATTCAGTGATTTTGAAATGGATCTTGTATACGACTGGTCTATTTTTTGAATTTATCTGACTTGTAGGATACAATCTATCGGAGAGATTTTACGGAATACTTATCAGAAAGTTCGATAGAACTGGCAGTGGAGATATTCGCTTTGATGATTTCATTCAGTGTTGTGTTGTTCTTCAGGTAAAAAACATCAATCACAAGATGATCAAATTGTTGCTTCACGTAAATTGTTAACTATCTTACTATCTGAAAGTTGGCAGTCATTCCCAGATAAAGAAATCGGTTTTAATAATTTGCTTTCAACTTGAATTAATTACACAATCTGATTAGCACAATCACTAATTATGATGGCTAAAGAATTAAGAAAAAAGGTTCACGAAAGCCTTATTCCGATCAGTTTTGATGGCATTAAAAAAGGCATTAATGTCTCATGAATTGTTGGGCCGGCACTCCATTCCTGCACAAAAATGTCACACCATGAGCTGCATAGTAGTAGCTTGACAAGTAAAATATCTTATAAATTGTGTTTTTACCTCTAGACTTTGACCAACGCTTTCAAACAACGCGATCATAACTTCAATGGATGGATAACCGTCAGCTACGAACAATTTTTAGCAATGGTGTTTAGTTGCAAGACGAAGTAGATATATCGTCTGCAATACTGCCGAACATTGACGTACCTTATGCTATTTTATGTATTTTATATATATGCACAAGTTCACAACAAATATTTTTAACAATAGTGTTAAGTTGCAAGACGAAATAGAAATATCGTCTGCAATACTGCCGAACATTAACGTACCTTATGCTATTTTATGTAAATATATATACACAAGTTCACAACAATTATTTTTAACAATGGTGTTTAGTTGCAAGACGAAATAGATATATCATCTGCAATACTGCCGAACATTGACGTACATTATGCTATTTTATGTAAATATATATGCACAAGTTCACAACTAATATAATTACATTCTTCAATGTAAGCCTTGATTTTTTGTTACCTATAAAGATGAATTGTAGTTCTGCAACTGTGATAAGTGATCGAGCTGTTGTGACTATGTCTACTCGGGTGTCTTCAGACGTTGTGATTTAGCTTACTCAACTAAGAGTTATATGATCTGAACTTTGCCAAAAGTCGATCGCTCAGAATTGGCGTTTGAATTTAATTTTCCCACTTATTGAGCATGCAAATAAGCAAAACAACTAAAAAGTATTAAGTATTTGTAGTCGACTCTTCACTTTCCGCTTCATTCGATTATAGAAGGCCAGACATTTCTATCACAAAGTACTATAAATTGCCACTACAGTAAAACTGAAAAGGCTAAGGTTATAGAAATCAATGACTTATGCTTGTTTGGTTGTGTAAGGACTCGGATAAATGGGTATTGGAGAACCTCATCAGCTAAAAGTAAACACTGTGTACATCAAATACACGAAAAATCTGCAGCAACATGCCAAATAAAAGCAATGAGAAAATGAGCTGGGTGAGCACTCAACGGCCTAGCTCTACCAAATTTGCTCGAATATGCCCAATGTTCTTCTGCTTCGCAACATTATCGGTTGCAAATTGCATTCAACATCTGCATCTGTTTTGAATGTCACTGAATTACATTTTAGTGTTCGGTGAACTTTATACCGTATATAGGAATGCATTTAAAAATTAACATTTGTTTATTTAGGGGGTGTTTACATGAGTCCGGAATAATTTTCGATCCGGATCGAGTTCACTCCTATTTTCATTCCGGATCCAAATTAAGTTTTCTATAATCTTCTATAATCTTCTATAATCTTCTATAAGCCTTCTAAAATCTAATGAAGCGGAAAGTGAAGAGTCGACTACAAATACTTAATACTTTTTAGTTGTTTTGCTTATTTGCATGCTCAATAAGTGGGAAAATTAAATTCAAACGCCAATTCTGAGCGATCAACTTTTGGCAAAGTTCAGATCATATAACTCTTATTTGAGTAAGCTAAATCACAACGTCTGAATACAGCCGAGTAGACATAGTCACAACAGCTCGATCACTTATCACAGTTGCAGAACTACAATTCATCTTTATAGCTAACAAAAAATAAAGGCTTACATTGAAGAATGTAATTATATTTGTGATTAAACACGGATTGACATTACGTTTCGCGAATTGAGTTTCATTCTGGAATGAGATTGTGATTAATGACGAAACACGCATTCGCCATGGGTATTGTCTTCTGGGAAATTAAAGATCGTAAGCAAATAAGGCGGCTAAATGGGCTTAAATGAGTGCAAAGAAAAACAAAAATTAATAAACGCAGGAACAACAGAAAAAAAGGGTTGCTATAATGTTTATGTTTGCCATCTTCAAATTTCAAAATTTCTGCGAAAGGTCATTCTGTGTGTTGACTTCAATGTAAACACGGATTGACATCACGTTTCGATCAAGATTGAAAGTCATTGTAGATTCCTGTGAACACCCACTTACAATGCACTAATGAATTACAAAGGAAATATAGTAGCACAAAATTGCTTTCGTTAAAAATTGCTACTTTGATTGCTCATGAGCAAATGGAGGATTACTATTCGTAAGTTTATGTTTCCGTTTGCAATATACCCTGAGAACTTTGTTGAAAATGAATAAAGTGGAGGCGGTTGTGCAATTCTACAAACACATCAGAGTCGAACTCATCTACAATATCGTGTTTGAAAAGAAAATTATAGAAGAAGGCGAACTCTATAAAGAATTGAAAGGAAGAACAGGTTTAGACGACGCACATCTTTTGAAGATTATACGTTGGTCTGAGGTATCTAGTTTGTTGCGTGCTATTCCAGACATAGAAGTTGTTCTCGGTGCCATTGTCTTACTTGAAATTAATACAAACAGCGTTCTGCAGCTTATGAATGAGACATACTTAATAAAAAATCGGTTTCTAAAACTCACTGTATCGCAATATCGTGAGACAGTATTTAGGGCATGTAGTGAAATTATAAAGAAAAACAATCGTAACTTTTCTGACTTGACCAGCTGTCGTGACAAACAGACCGGAAATACGCCATTACATTTGTTGGCGTCTCTTCCAGCAATCAGTTTTAATGCCAACCTACTCAAGTATTTACTACAGTCTGGAGTAGACCCGTTTGCCGCAAATAGCGAAGGCCAAACTTTCTTGCATATCCTATTGGGAAGATATAAAACAGTAAGCAATTACGATGATTTTACCCTTATAAGAGACTGCCAACTACGAAGTGGTTTATACAAGACAACACAGCCGTTCTTCAAATTCTTGATCACATACCGCCTTCTCAAGTCTCCTTATTGACAAAAGCGCAAGATAATGAAGGCAATACCTTGATGCACGAGTTTGCCTCATCCGCCATCTTGCAGGGTGAACTTGTTGAAGGACAAGAGGTTTGCAGGAAGTTACTCGAGATCGACCATGGGCAAAGTTTAAGAATTCCCAACCATAAAGGTAATGTTCCTCTTCATTGTCCTTACGATCCTGCGATCTTTAACATACTCGTTGAATCGCAGCCGGCATGTTGTCGTGTAAGAAACGATCGAGATGAAACACCATTATTGTGCATCTTGAAAAAATCCGTTTTATTTGCGTTTGGTCGAACGCTTGTATTAAACGAACTCCGGGAAGAAGGTGATGTTGGATACAACGACTTAGTGGATAGTTCTGACCTGACCAAAGCCATTAATTTGATCCAATATCTCCTAAAAGTTCATGCCCCCAACGAAAAAATCTTCAAAAGTGTTTGGATTGCCGACCAAGATGGTAATACTGCCATTGATGTCGTCCTGATCGCCATTCGGATTGGATCTTATGATTTGAACAACACAAGCTGTCAAATGGCGGAACTTCGTTCGTCGTTGGTGACACTGTTGGATAAAATGCTTTCTCTTGCAAATCCGGAAGACGTAAGACGGAAAAACAAGCGAGGTAGAACATTCCTTCATCAACTATTGGACATCAAACAAGCTGTCGTCAAGGAGGCGTATGTACTCCAAACCGTTGGAATCCTCCTACAACACAATGTTGATGTAAATGCCGTTGACGTTCAGGGGCGTTGTGCAATGAACATGATTTGCAAAGTCTACGATAAGTCCCCAAGTTTTTTCAACAAGTGCGCCGACTTACTTATGATAAATGGGTCATTAGTCAGTGAGATTAACCATGTCTTGCCCTTTTCTTCTTCTTCCGGAAACATGACGCGAAAGTTGCGGTCATGCCCCAAGCGTCACTTAGAAGACGCCAATCGTTTAGCTCATAGAAATGGTGCGATAACAGTTGTCGACAAGTATCGTTATCTTCATCAAGAGTCTATTGGATCCGGAGCGTTCAGTAACATATTTGTCGCAATCAAAGATGAAAACGTCGACAACATATCTGGTACCATTCAGTGTCGGGCATATGCTTTGAAACGAATCGATAAAGCAAGAATTAATCCTGAAGAAATCAAACGCGAAACGACTGCATTGCTTTCTTTGTCTGGCAAATGTGAGAATATCATAAAGTATTACGATTCTCTGGAAGATACATTCTTTCAGTATCTTGTCCTTGATTTAATGGATGGTGATCTTAATGAATTCGTTGGCAACATGCAAGCCAACTCGATTCTAAGGAACGATCCAAGTCAATGTGTAGAAGTAACAAAACAGATCATCAATGGATTGGCGTTCTTGCATCACAATGGTTTCATCCATCGCGATCTCAAACCTGGAAACATCCTGTATTCAACGACCCCATCTGCATTTCAAAATTGCAGACTTTGGACTTGCTAAAGACATCTCGGCTATATCGACCATGACCTCGACACGTGGAAATGCGGTTTTAATGGTAGCTGGTAGTCGATGCTGGATGGCACCAGAATTAGTCAGCATGAAGTCATTGAAGCACACCAAACAGTCAGATATCTTTTCTTTGGGTTTGATTCTTCATTATTTGATGTCATTTGGGAAACATCCTTTTGCTACTCCAGGCGACGAACGTCCTCACGTTGTTGAAAGGAACATCGAAGAGATGAACGGCAACCTTAAAAATGATCTTCATCCCGAAGCGAAAAGTTTTCTTCTTACATTGTTGAATGTACAGCCATCGAGAAGAACACCAGCAGCGTATCTTAATCAACATCCTTTCCTCTGGAGTGACCACAAGAAGGTGGAATTTCTCAGAGCAGTTGGCGATCAACCAGAAGCTATAAAACCGGGTAACTTTTTGCTTTCGGAAATTGAACAGTGTCTACAAAAAACACGAACCGGTCAATCCTTTCAACTGAAACCATGGAGTAAAGAAATACCAATGCTGTATCAGGAAATAATTACTGCATGGAAACAGAAAAACTACAGAACAAATAATGTGATCGACCTGGTAAGATACATTCGTAATGCTTACGCGCACAAACAAGAAAGATCAATTTGGTTTCAACAAGTGCTGGACAACAGCATCTTTCTTCGAAAATTTCCACGTCTTGTTCTCGATGTGTTTGGTGTTGTACAGCGATTAGAACTTGAATCTCGAAACACCATTCATTCAGCTTTAAGTTTGTGATTGCAGAAAATTGGTAATTCGAGGAGGGTTGGAGGATAGCTGACATTCATAAATCCGTAATGACACAATCAATTTTAAGAAATTTTAAAGTAGTATTTTCTATTTTTTTACTCGAGTCTCTCATGTCAACGATTTTTTTATATTAGGATATTGTGTAATCCCCCTCATTTTCTTCCCCTCTCCATCTTCCTCCCTTCAAATAATCCCCCACTTGAAAGGTATCAAAAAGAAATAAACACACACGGGGTTGTATTTAGGAAATACGAGGTACACATGTACCATCCAAAGAACACTCATCTCTGGATGGTACATGGTATTCATGTACCATCCAGAGATGATTGTAACATCCAGTCATACAAGAATTATTCCATTATTTAATTAAGAACTATTCCATCATTAAAGAATTACATTTACGGCTTTACCACAACAGACTTATTAAACCTAATTGACGAACATGCTGCAAGTCTTTGTCCATGTCCGACTAAGACACGAAAATTTATTTTCTTACATAAAAGATCCCCTATAATTAGGATGAACTTTTTATTTGACATTGGACGTTTGTGTGATATTAGAAGATTTGTGAGTTTTTTCACATTTTCCTTGCTTGCATTTATTATTGCCAACAAAATTTATTTTTTATCTTAGAAAGTTATTACACTCCATAACAATCAAAATTTTTCATAAAACAAATACGTAACTACCAAATACAACATATTTTTAAGATATGTAAACGACTGACCACAGGTCATTTTATTCACATAGCACAAAAACTTCAATAGTTTCAGAGAACTAAGAAAGCAGACATTATTTCATGATTAATAATATACTTGAAAAAATTTCTCAGTATATTTTATGTTATCACTCATTTCTATCATCCCTAAAAGTTATAAGAAGCGAACGAGAAGTAAAATACGTTTGTTTCATCAGTTATCATGCCAACTTAAAGCCTCTGGCTTCAGCGGAAGTAATGAATAATAAGTAGTCGAAACCTCTCGAAAAAAATAATAACAAGGAAATTATACCCAAGTATGTGCGGTAGCTCAAGACGTATTTATAAGATCTAAATCCAAAATGCCACCAATCAGCAGATCATCTTTATGGAACATTTTTCAAAGGTAATTTTATCAGATTTCCATAATTTCGTAGAAGCACTATTGCTAATGCGCATTTAATATAAACGATGAGTTTTTTAAAATAGACGTGTTTCGACATCTCATGATGCCATCTTTAGTATAAGTGAAATAATAAATAAGACAAGGTTTATATAAAAGTAATATGTTACATTAATTACAACAATTATAATTAAGGAAATAAGATAAATTAATGGGAAGCGTCCGAGCGTATTATAAACTGAATATTGTATTGAATTTAAAAACTTGAACATTGAGGTCAAGGTTAGTTTTGTTAATGTGGAGTGCTTCTTTGATTTTAAGGGAGAATGAGGTGTCGGAAGTGTCGATGATTTTGAAGAAAGAGGGTGAATAGTTGGTTTTACATGAGTGAGATTTAAGAAGGTGTTGGTAGATATGAGAGTTTTTGTCTGTTGTGGTATGTTCCCTGATTCTGGTAGATAAATGGCGCGAAGTTTCGCCAATGTATCGGGAATTACTTCCCGCGCAATTGAATTCATATACCACCATTGATTTAATTGAATCAGGGATTGGGTCTTTGAATGAGAAAGGGTCTTTGATTTTGAATGATGTGAAAATTAGTCGAATCTCAATATCTGTACAGAAGCGTTTCATAATGCTCGCAGACTTACAAACATTATGAAACGCTTCTGTACAGATATTGACATTCGACTAATTTTCAAATCATTCAAAATCGAAACTTCGCGCCATTTATCTACCAGAGTCGGGAACATACCAACAGAAAAAACTCATATCTACCAACACCTTCTTAATCTCACTAATGTAAGCAACTATTCACCCTCTTGCTTCAAAATCATCCACACTACACCTCAATCTCTAAAATCAAAGCCTCCGATTAACAAAACTAACCCTGAATGCTCAAGTTGTTAAATTCAATACATATAGTTTATAATATCTCGGACTATTCCACTAATTTATCTTATTTCTTTATTATTGTTGTAATTTATGTATCATATTACTTTTATATAAACCTTGTATTATTTATTATTTCACCTATACTGAAGATGGCATCATGAGATGTCGAAACATGTCTATTTTAAAAATACTCGTCGTGTATATTAAATGCGCTTTATCAGATTTCATAGGTCACATTTCTTTCGTCCGTCACATTTTTTAACTCTTAAGTTCTAAGCTCCATATCCAACGTAAATGTTCTAAGAACATTTATATTCATCGTTTGTTGCAAAGAGATAGGTTTACAAAGAGGAATTCATTCTCTACTATCAAAAATGTAGGATCGACACGGATAGAAACGGCTCTATCAATGGCGATGAACTTCAAAGCGCCTTGGCAAATGGTGGGTATCTACAATTTGACAATTTCATAAGTACAATGGTACTACTTCCTGGTTTCATTTACGAGAAGTGGAACCTTGGTTGCACTGAGAAACCTGCATTATATTGAAATATCTACTCTGAATTTTATTCAGGGGCTGTGAAATAATTTGAAAGTTTCAGGTGTGTCAGGCTCACTATGTGATCACGCGCAATAGATAAATTAGTAATGAAACTGCTTTATATTAATTATTTTTATTCGGTTTTCTTCTTTTAACTGCATCATTGTAAAAACTGAGCATTCATGTGATAAATTTTCAAACAAGAGCAAAATTTGTGACTGTCCTTCCTAGGTAAGGTACACCCACACTCCATAAACTGTAAAATGACAACCAGACACACATAGTTTCCCAAGCCCATGGTTATATTGTTCAGCAGTTTGATGGTGGTCATTTCTTTTTCAACAATTCAACTCTCATTCTTCGATCAACATCCATGATGTTAAGATCTGTAAAGTTTTTATTGAACCGTTTTAAGGTACTTGGAATCCTTTTAATCCTGAGACCATACGACTTATGATGGGTAATGTTTATTTTTATTGTTCTATTTCTCTTGTGTACATGCTTAAATTGTTGTATCTGTAGACTTGTGTCATTGTATGTGTAGCCACAAATTTAAGTTCAAAAGAGTCAAGTAATTTTTCACACAAGTTCTCTCAAACCTTGGTCATGTAGGGAACTGTAAGAGAATAAATTGCTCTAGACATTACCTACTACAAAAAAGTTCTACAACATTTGTGTGCGATTACTACCAACCAGACAAGATATCTATAAAGTTCTCCATTTTCAGGGATGTTTGATACAGATGGCAACGGTATGATTACTTTCAATGAATTTGCTGATCTTTGGAAGTATGTCCATGACTGGCAGAAATCATTTCGCAGCTTTGACACCGTTAGCTCTGGAACAATTGACAGATATGAGTTGAAAGCAGGTCTGGTGTATACATATGTACACACACATATATTTCTGCATGTTATGACTTGTTAATGGTGAATTAGAAGAGTTTAATTTACAGAAATATCAGTCTATACATATTATAAAATCGCAGTTGAGTTTTAAAACTTGTATGATGATTGCGTTAAGCAATGACATCTTACGTTTTGAAAAGAGTTTAAAATCTTCATAATTCATGTACTTTTACATACTACGAAGTATATACATGTCAAATCTTTGCTTGCAGTAAGTTAGGTTCATGATAACAGCTACGCATGTTCGGGAGGAAATTTTAATAGGCTGTGCTAAACTGATGATGAATACAGTGTACGAAGATCTGAGCAAATGTATGGATAAACTGGGGAACACTCCACTTCACCTGTTGATGACCTTGCCAGGAATCAAATTCGATTATGATTTGCTTGAAAATCTATTTAACGCTGGTGTCAAACCATTTGCTACTAATACAAACGGTGAAACCTTTTTGCACGTTCTCTTTGGCGAATGCGACTTTGAAAGCGTCGGTCATAATTTCTTTGGTCGAACACAGCGACCGAATACGTGCTGGTTCAAACAAGATCGAAGGACTGTTCTTCACTTTGTAACCGATAAATTATCCGATGCCGAAGCTACTTTTTTGCTCAAAATTCAAGATAAAAAAAATACGTTATTGCACAATTTTGCTTTATCTGCTGATGTCCAGAAAAAATGGGCGATTGAATCGACGAATTGCCGTTTGTTGATGGAATTTGACGGCAAGCAAACTTTAAGGGTTCCTAACAACAAGGGGAATGTTCCCCTTCACTACGCGTGCAATCCAAGCATATTTTATATTTTTGCGGAGACACAGAAAGCAAATTGTTTCAAAAGAAACGATCGAGGCGAAACCCCAGTTCTGCACATCCTGAAAATATCAGTTGCCCTTGCTCTTAACAAAACGGATGGATTTAATGAATTGCAACAAGAAGGATTCGTTAAATACACAAACAGACACAATATCGCCACAGCAGTCAAGCTCTTAAAAAACCTGAATGTGATTATCACTGACAACAAGGAAGCCATGGAAGCAGTTTGGACTCCCGATGCCAAAGGTTATATTGCTGTTGGCATAATATTGATTGCCATCCGAATAGCATCATATTGTAGAGATTCAAGCATGTCGGATGTCTTCATGACCTTGAAGGAGTTATTGTACGTTATTCTCTCTAATGCAAGTCAACAAGATTATCAAAGAAAAAATAGTCGTTGTTTCTTTCATCTTCTGTTGGACATCAAAAAGGATGTTATCAAGGAAGACTACATCATTAAGGTGATTGAAATTCTTCGACAACACAAAGTGGAAATTAACATTAATGGTGATGGTGATAGATGCAGTGTAAAAGATAGAATTCAAGAGTTTAAAGAAACCTTGCCAACTCTTTACAAAAAATGGGTTGATTTATCTCTGTTCGAATTGCGAAAATTGAGATCGTCATGTCCAGCCCGTCATGCCGACAGTGCTAATCGTTTGGTGAACGGAAACGGTCCAATCTCTGCCGTAGAGAAATATCGTTATTTTCATCCGGAGCGTTCAGTAACATATTTGTCGCAATCAAAGATGAAAACGTCGACAACATATCTGGTAGCATTCAGTGTCGGGCATATGCTTTGAAACGAATCGACAAAGCAAGGATTAATCCTGAAGAAATCAAACGCGAAACGACTGCATTGCTTTCTTTGTCTGGCAAACATGAAAATATCATCAATTATCATGATTCTCTGGAAGATACGCTCTTTCAGTACCTCGTCCTCGATTTAATGAATGGTGATCTTAATGAATTTGTTGGCAATATGAAAGCCAACTCGGTTTTAAGGAACGATCCAAGTCAATGTGTAGAAGTAACAAAACAGATCATCAATGGACTGGCGTTCTTGCATGACCACGATTTCATTCATCTCGATATCAAACCGGGAAACATCCTGTATACAACGGATCCCCACCTGTATTTCAAGATTGCAGACTTTGGACTTGCTAAAGATATCTCAGCTTTATCCACCATGATTTTGACACGTGGTAGTGCAGTTGCTTTAGTAGCTGGTAGTCGTTGCTGGATGGCACCAGAATTAGTCAGCATGAAGTCGTTGAAGCACACCAATCTGATATCTTTTCATTGGGTTTAGTTCTTCATTATCTGCTGTTATTTGGGATGCATCCTTTTTCTGCCCCTGGTGATGAACGTCCTCACGTTATCGAAAGAAACATTGAAGAAAAAGAGTCATCGCATGAAGAAAAATTGCATTCCGAAATTAGCAATTTTTTTTATTTCACATTTCTGAAAGATCCATCTAGACGACCACCTGTTAGGTATCTTAAACAACTTCCTTTTCTTTGGAGCACCCACGAAAAGAATGAATTCTTGAAAACAGTTGGAGCCGAACCAGAAGCGGTTAACCCGGCAAAGTTTCCAAATTCACTTCTTGAGGTAGAGCTGCAGAGGAGTCAAATAGGACGTAGTTTCTAGCTGAACCTTGGAATAAAAGAATAAAAAAACTTTACCAAGAAATGGTGAACTCGTGGAGGAAGAATTACCGAACGGATAATGTGATCGACCTCATCAGGTTCATTCGTAATGCTTATGCGCACAAACAGGAAAAGACAACTTCATTTCAACAACAGTTAGATAATAACATATTTCTTCACAAGTTCCCACGTCTTATTCTCGATGTGTTTTACGTAATAGAAAGTTTGGGATTTAAATCTCGAAAAAGTATCGAAACAGTTTTAATGTCATGATGTAATTAGAGAGCTCGTTATTTTTAAGGTAGGAAAAAGCTGTCTAGCCTAAAACAGAGAGAAACTACGCAGTAAAGAGTGGATTGAATAAAGTAACTCTCAAAGTATTGCTCACTCATGGTGAACTTTACAATGTTCAAAATACATAAGAAGAAAAATAATTTTTTGACAACATATTGTTCACTAATTTAGAAATGCCACTGTTATGACGAAGTAATGAAGACCATTTTAGGGAGCGATTACATGAAGCAATATCAGCCCGAGCTGATTGGCCGGGTTGAAATTTGTGCGATTTTATGGTCAATTTCAGCCCGGTGCTTAGGCCGGTCTGAAATTTACGAAGATCGTGCGAGGCATGATCGCCAGTTGTCGTTAATTTGTTGTCATTTTATTGTCGTCATCATAAAAAATAGGTGCGCAATTACGTATGCGTGAATATTTTCAGCTGTGGTTTCAGCTTGGGCTGAAACGATTACATGGCAAATTTTTCAACCCGGACTGAAATTTCATCCCCGGGAGGCTCAAGCTGAGCTGAAATTCAAGCTCGGGTTAGAATTGTTCTCATGTAAATGCGTACGCTATTTTGATAGGATATTATAACAGGCCCGGGCTGAAATTGCTCCATGTAATCAGCCCTTAATTATTCAATTTTAGACAATATATACCCGCAGTAAAAACATAGGAAGAGCAGACCAGATTAAATCCAGAATTTCAGCTGTATTTACAACATAAATGCAGCCGCCTATAATGTAGATTTTCTTTGTTCAATAGGTTCAATCTCTTATATTTAAGACTTAGTTTTTTTCACCAACCCATTGTTAAGACGATCAACTTTTAAAAAATTAATCCATTGCTTTCGTTAATTCACTACTGGGTTTGCTCAAGTTTGCAATTCATTGCATGATTTCGTTAATCGCAGAAATGATGAAGAATTTATTGGAAAGAATTTCACCGCCACACCACAATGCTATAGCTACAGGAAAAGTATCAGGTCTGCTATTACACCAAATTGGTAGTTTTGCTAATACGTGAACCACACAAAATTTCCTTATATGCGTGTATTGTCTCTTCTTTCAGGTTGATGTTAAGACGCTCTTGACTATAAACGTGGCGGATATTAATGAAATTGGAAACAAAGGGTTGCTACAGGTAATACGCAAGATATCTTTCTTCCGGTTTTACTCCTAACTTGTTTTGTGTTGTCACGCCTTTTACTGTAGATTCGCCTAAATCTTCAACCGACTTCACGACTACTCCCCACTCTCCGAAATCACCGTCCTACGTCAATGCTTCAACTTCTCAAAAAGCTTTTTCCTTATCTTCCGCTCCTCCAAGCAAACCTCATTCAAAACAAAAAGCAAACTCGCTTCCGAAAATTGGTCGAGCCTCCGTTATTTCTACTTCCCAAGATACATCCTCGAACGCAAAGATCGATTCTGGTGGTCCAGGTGTGGAAAATTGCAAGTTAAAAGTTATCGTAATTCCTTTTATAGACGTCTAGTTTATTAGCCTTTAAAGGAAATTTGGTGCGGCTTGTGTTGGAGGGAAGCGTGTATTGAAGCAAGGGTTATAAAGGAGGGAGGTGTCTATTTTACAAAGGAGAGTATAAAGAAATCAATAAACAACAAAATAAACAAATTGATGGTAATAACTTTCCATTAAAAAAATTAAACATTACAAAGAAAAACGTTTACTTCAACTTCAAATTTAAACTAAAATCAGGACATTAGGACTATGTAGGAATTCAACTTCTTATCCTCTGTAGTAATATGTACGATCGCCAAACCATTTCGGTTACATAGTTTCAGCTATATACAATTCACCGAACCATTAATTCGTTACTTAACTGGACCAACTTTGCTATTCAATTATGATTTCGTTTATCACAGAAATGACGAAGGACTTATTGGAAAGGCTTTCACTGCAACAGTACACGGCCATACTGGAAGAGGTCTACTATTTCACATAATTTTTTTCAATTTCTCTAACGCGTGAACAACCAGGATTTTCGGCGAGTTCAACGTAACATACGAAAAGTCTCTTCTCCTTTAAGGTTGATGTTAAGACGTTCTTGACGCTAAACGTGTCGGATCTTAACGAAATTGGAATAAAAAAACAAGAGGAACAAGAACAGATTTTAGCTGCAGTGCAGTTACTAAAAGGCCAACTAAGGGTAAATGTAGTATATTTGACACATTTTCCTACCCGTAAGATTTCAAAAAGAAGTCTTTTTCTGGTCTGTTCTATAAACGATTCTCTGTGCTTTCGATGACACGGGAGAGTCCTTTCTTGCAGTTATATTCCTAACTTAAACGGTCTTGCTTCCTCCTTTCCTTTGCTGTAGATTTTCCATACCTTACTTCATAATGTATACAAATTGTTGGGAATCGTCTCCATAGTTTCTCCCCGCACTTCACTGAATTTAAGCACACTGGAATTATAGAGTTTTTTGATTAATATTTCCGTATCACATTCTCAGACAATCCCAATGTTGCAAGTATTTTTCATTCTTGATTTTAATATCACACCCTTTTTACTCACTATAGGCTAGTTCAAGTGTTTGTCTCAAGTATTTGTCATAAAGACTTTTATCAAATATATGTACCTTAATGCTAGTCTCTGACACAAATTTTCTACTTAACACCTGCAGGAAGGAGGATCGAATGCGTTAAAAACAGAAGCTTCAGTATCGTGAAACCGTAGATGGTATTTTTCAACGAATGGTTCTCCCAGGTTTGAAAAAACACAGAATATGTCTTTGCGGACGAGTTGAGGTGAAATGCAAGCTTAGAGTTTTTGATATTTCTCTGTTTGCGACACAGTATCACTTATATTTTTTTTGAAGCTGTCTCGAATTTTTCTAATTTATGCTTAACCGTCTCCATATTTCGTCATTTGCAAAACAAAATTCCTTTTACATTGCACAATAAAGATAACGATGAAAATCATCATAATGTCAAATAGTTTGAGTAAGGTCATAATTATCCATCAATTGAAATTGGGGCGTGAAATACAACCTTGCCAGATCTTGTTTTGAGATTATATTTGCAACAAAAATATGACTTATGAAGACATTGAAAAAATACACAATATTTTGAATAATTTATTTTCATTGTAAATAATAAAACACTCATATATCATTCGATAAATCTAAATCAACAAACGTTTGGAAAACGTTTTCAATTAGAAAATCGTTGGGAGCGTAAACCTGGTAGTTGACAGGTTGCTGATTAAAGGGCGTTTAGCCAGAGGTTCTGTGTTATCTTTATAGAAAATACTTGTCCCACTCAGCTTTATTTGAAGAAAAATAATCGATCTGTACTTAGACTCGAAGATTTATTGTGCCATGCAAGTTCAGATGCTTATAATAAATTCAATAACAGGTCTGAATTGAAGACTCTTTGTGTAACTTCTAAGTAATCAATCGGGTGCGCTGTTTATTTAAAGTGCATATCTCACAATTTTTTTATAGCACTTTCGTATTGCTTCTTCGAAAGTAATCTGAAACTGGTATTACAATTTTTTCATGCGCTGCGTTGTTTTCGAATTATTATTGATCAAATATGAAATTTGACAGTAAAAGTTGATAATTGGCATAGGGCCTGGATCAAGTCTCTGTGACGTGACTTAAGGAACAAGTCAAGGGCTTGTTATCAACAATTAGATGGCGGAGTTGAATTCTGATTCGGAAAGCTCTCATAGTTCGCAATGTGATCCGGAGTATGATTATATTCCCGGTTATGTCATCGAAGATGAATATAATATAATACAATATAATACAATAGATGAAAATCACGGAAAGTCCGAGTCCTATCTTTACGCTGATGAACCAATGGCCGAACAAGCATGGTATGAAGACTACGTGGAAAAGTCAAATGAACATAAAAAGCAACTTTAAATGCTACAAAAAAGACTTGATCACACAGTTGAGTTGAGTTCTTGGTGAGTAATAAAATTTCTAATTTCAATTCAACTTATGAAATGTATTTCAATTCAGGTTTCTAGTTATGAAATATATACATAAGCGTGCAATTTTCCATTCGAGATTTCCCTCGCTTTTTTATTTACTTTTGGGCTAAAAATTGTTAAAAGATGCTCGATTACAGTTTTTTAATGTGATTTTCTTTATTGATCAGGTGCAAGTGTGGTTTTTATCAAGTTACACTTTTTCAGAATCCTCTAGAGGCCTGGTGCTGCCAAGAACTTAAGTCTGTAGCTGAAAGCTTAACACACCAGTCGGTTCTGGCAGATCTGTCAACTATTCCATGTTGTGTCACTATACACCCAGGTTTCAGACCAGTTTGTTTGGAAAAGTGGTCGCTAAAAATGGCTGCTAGGAAATATAAAACCAGAGAACAAAGACGATACAGAGAAACAGGATCTGAAAACATGTATTATAACATACTATGTTATTTCCCAGTATTTAAGTATATTTTAGTGTTATGACACATTAGTAACAATTTGGCTTTATATTCAGGTTTTTACGATGTGTTGCGTACAGAGAATTCACATCTATGATTTATGGATGCTTAAGAGAAGAAAGAAGACCATTACCAGCATGTACATACCATGCAATAAGATTAAAATTTAATGATAAAAAGTTGGAATTTAGAGGGTACGAAGAAAACGAAATAAATGAGTAATATGAAAATTAAGTTTTCCTATTTTTTGGGCAATCTGCCACATGTTTGTGACCTTTCATTGGCTTCTTGCATGTAAAACTTTTCGGCTGACTTGTTTCTTTTGAAACTGCCACTTTTGACTGACAGCTGAATGGCACACTGGTAGCTGCTGGCATGAAACAAAAACATTTTTATTATTTAAAATGATTTTCAAGCCATGTTTAGCTACAACATGTTATATAATTGTTATTAATTACCTGGAATTGAGGGGGGGACATCATTGACCACAATGCATTTTCGACCGACCTGTTTTAGTAGCACCTCAGATCTGGGTTGCTTTTGCAGCATGACATTCATTGGTGGTGGGGACATTACTTTTAAAAGATTTTGCGAATTTGATAATGAATCTTTGTCTTTTATTGATAGCATCACACTCTCAAATAATTCATCCACATACTCTAAAAAGAAATTATTGTCATATTTGATACTACGAAATGATGCAAAGCAACACATTTAGCAGCAACTTACCAAATTTGGGCTTAACTCTGACATCCCTCACAGTGCCTTCACCATTTTTAAACTTTGGATACACCACATTTATTTGGGAAGTGCCATCATTCTTTGTTGTTGAAGTGGATGGATGCCAAAATGTGTCTAAAACAATAGACTTGTGGAAGTTGCAAAAGAACTAACATTGTCATATTGGAAATATCCTACCTGGAATACATTCCAACCTAGGAATAATGAATCATTTTTGGAGCAAAATGATTCAGGACAAAATGGAATCCTTCCAAACAACTTGTTTGAGCAACTGGTGAAGCCTGGTGAATTGACTTCATCAGCTGTGGGTTTAACAATTTAGCACAAAGCTTTTCATGAGCAACTGAACCTTAAACATTACAACAAAAAATGATGATAAACTGTTAGGGGAGTTATCTTTAAATAATGCCTTCACAAACCTTCTAACAAATATTCCCTTGGTTTAATATCAGGGCCATGAAAACAACTTGAAAACAGTGGATTATCCAAATTGGTGTGCTTGTCTACTATGTGACTCAGGAAAGATTTGAATTTTGCCCAAATTACTTTGCCATCACCATCATAAGTAAAACAAACAAACAGCCGAGTACTTAGTCGGTGTCCATTAAGCGCGTTTTCTTGCAATAATATTCACCCAGATTTTACGTCTTCGCTTCGCTTCATTTTACGCTCATCACCGTAAATTGGTATACGGTGAAGAGAAATTCCTTCCGCAGAATTTGTTCGGTTTGAACAGTAGAAAACTGCACATCTATCAGGCATTTTGATGCAGAGCCATAGTAGATTAAGTAGAAATTATAGCAAAAATCACACTTCACAAAACTTCCTGTCCTTATGTACGTCACATACTTCTCGATTCAGGCTCTCATCAAGCAAATTGAACGCGCAGCAATTTTTCTACATTATTGCCCATTTTGAGAAAAGAAACGCATTTATCTCATAAACGAAGCCATCAATCAGAAAACTGTAAAATAACATTTACAATGATTTTTTTATCTCAATCAGAAAATTAAAAAAAAACTGTGAGATAAGCACTTTAACTTGTTTCAGTGCTGCCAGTTGTATGGGAAATCCCCTTCAACATTTAGGGGAAATCTCTTACAGTAGAGGGATTTAGTGGTTTGTAGGTGGAAGGGGAAACCTACGGGAAAAACTGTAAAATGGGAGAATGTAGGGGAAAGGAAAATCGTTTAAAATGAGAATGTCTATTCTCAAAATACTTTTCTTCCCGTGTTCTCACCATAGAACAAGTGACTGTAACAGAATCTTTTTTTGGCACATTTTGTGACCATATATGGCATTAGAAGATTAGCAATTTAGTATAAACTTTAACCTATGATTTAACTCAGTGTGTCATTTCCGTCATTTGCATATCATTTTCTCCTACACCAAATTACTATCTTCGTCGTTCAGATGTTCTTAGTTAGTTTTCTATATAAACTTTTTTGTATTCATTTTTTAAAACAGAATAAAAAATTCTGTGGCCCTACCCGACGTAGATATAAAATAGGGGAATATGTTGTTGTGTAGGGGTAAAGTAGGAGAAAACAAGGAAAATGGTTAGGGGAGGTAGGGGGAAAATAAAGTTTTTGTAGGTGAAATGTGCATACACAGAGTGGCAGCACTGACTTGTTCTGAATTCTCATGAATGCCACAACGACATGAAAATTTGATGAAAACTTTTCTGAAATCAGTAATTTCTACGTGTTTGTTCTTTGGAACTACTTTAATTGGTCACTATAATGGATAAACAAGTTTCTGTGAGGAATTTCCTCGTAGAGATTATGTCTCAACTGGTTTATAACATCGTCAACAAAGCAGACGATTTTGTAAACTATTCCGATTTATGTCATAGATTTAAGCAAAAAACAGGTTTTGAAATGGAGGAATTTTTAGACCTCTATGGCAATGATGTCAGTGAAGATGATTTGATGGACGTTATACGCGATATTCCTGGCTTAAAATTTGATGAGGATGATGACATATATGTCGTAGACGATGGAAGTTCTTCTTGTTCACATAGCAAGAAATTATCGCAACATCGGGGGAAAATTTTGATTAGCTGTGCTAAATTATTGATTTATAAAGACGAGACGGACGATATAAATGAATGTTTTGATGAATCGAGGAACACTGCTCTTCATATCTTAATGACATTGCCAGGAATTAGTGATGATCGTAATTTGCTCGAAAATCTATTCAAGGCTGGGGTCAATCCACTTGCTGTTAATGAAAAGGGTAAAACCTTTTTGCATGTTATTTTTGGTGAATGCTACTATAAAAGCATTGGCCATATTTTCTATAATATTCCCAAACGAGCGTACGCAAAATTGTTTGACAAAGATCGAGAAGCTGTCCTTGAATTTGTTACCGATGAATTATCTACTGCCGACATGGCGTCTTTATGTAAAATGCAAGATGAAAAGGGTAATACGGTGTTGCATTATTTTGCTTTATCAACTTCCTTTGAGATTTTATCAGCTATTGAATCGACGACTTGCCGTATGTTGATGGAACTTGACGGAAAGCAATGTTTAAGGATTCCAAACAGACTCGGGAATATTCCCCTTCATTACGCGTTCAATCCAAGCATATTTAGTATTTTTGCAGAGACACAGAATGCAAACTATATAGCAAGAAATGATGATGGCGAAACTCCAGTATTTTACATTCTGAAAACATCAGTTTCCCTTGCGTTTGCCCAAACGGATGGATTTAGGGAATTACAACTTGAAGGACTCGTTGGGTACTCATACACACGCGATATTACTACAGCAAACAAGCTGTTACAAAACCTGGAAAATATAATCACCGTCAACAACGAAGCCATGAAAACTGTCTGGAGTCCCGATAACGAAGATAACGTTGCCATTGATATAATATTGATTGCCATCCGAATAGCATCATATTGTATGAGATTAAACATGTCAGATGTTTACGTGACTTTGACCGACATACTGCACGTTATTTTGTCCAATGCAAGTAAAAAAGATCTTCAAAGAAAAAACATTCGTGGACATAGTTTCTTTCATCTTCTCCTAGACATCAAAAAGAATGTTATCAAGGAAAGTTACATTATTCAGGCGATTGATATTCTGCGACAGTACAACGTCGATTATGATGGGGATGGATGTAGTGTAAAAGATAAAATTAACGGGTTTAAAGAAACATCGCCAACACTTTACAAAAAGTGTGTTGAGCTATTCTCGAAGATCGATGCTTCAAATGACAACAACGACTCACCTTTAGCCAAATGGCGAAAGTTACGATCATGTCCACCACGTCATACTCTCAGTGCTAACCGTTTGATGAATGAAAACGGTCCAACGATAACCGTTGTAGGCAAGTTTCGTTATCTTCATAATGAGCCCATTGGATTCGGAGCATTCAGTAACATATTTGTCGCAATCAAAGATGAAAACGTCGACAACATAGCTGGTACCATTCAGTGTAGGGCATATGCTTTGAAACGAATCGATAAAGCAAGGATTAATCCTGAAGAAATCAAACGCGAAACGACTGCATTGCTTTCTTTGTCTGGCAAATGTGAGAATATCATTAAGTATCACGATTCTCTGGAAGATACATTCTTTCAGTATCTTGTCCTTGATTTAATGGATGGTGATCTTAATGAATTCGTTGGCAACATAGAAGCCAACTCGGTTCTAAGGAACGATCCAAGTCAATGTGTAGAAGTAATTAAACAGATCATCAGTGGATTGGCATTCCTGCATCACAATGGTTTCATCCATCGCGATCTCAAACCTGGAAACATCCTGTATTCAACGGAGCATCATCTGCATTTCAAAATTGCAGACTTTGGACTTGCTAAAGATATCTCGGCTTTATCGACCATGACCTCGACACGTGGAAATGCGGTTTTAATGGTAGCTGGTAGTCGATGCTGGATGGCACCAGAATTAGTCAGCATGAAGTCATTGAAGCACACCAAACAGTCAGATATCTTTTCTTTGGGTTTGATTCTTCATTATTTGATGTCATTTGGGAAACATCCTTTTGCTACTCCAGGCGACGAACGTCCTCACGTTGTTGAAAGGAACATCGAAGAGATGAACGGCAACCTTAAAAATGATCTTCATCCCGAAGCGAAAAGTTTTCTTGGGGCATTGTTGAATGTACAGCCATCGAGAAGAACACCAGCAGCGTATCTCAATCAACATCCTTTCCTCTGGAGTGACCACAAGAAGATGGAATTTCTCAGAGCAGTTGGCGATCAACCAGAAGCTATAAAACCGGGTAACTTTTTGCTTTCGGAAATTGAACAGTGTCTACAAAAAACACGAACCGGTCAATCCTTTCAACTGAAACCATGGAGTAAAGAAATACCAATGCTGTATCAGGAAATAATTACTGCATGGAAACAGAAAAACTACAGAACAAATAATGTGATCGATCTGGTAAGATTCATTCGTAATGCTTACGCGCACAAACAAGAAAGATCAATGTGGTTTCAACAAGTGCTGGACAACAGCATCTTTCTTCGAAAATTTCCACGTCTTGTTCTCGATGTGTTTGGTGTTGTACAACGATTAGAACTTGAATCTCGAAACACCATTCATTCAGCCTTAAGCTTGTGATTGCAGAAAATTGGTAATTCGGGGAGGAGGGGGGAATAGCTGACATTCATAAATCAATTTTAAGAGAAATTTTAAAGTAGTATTTTCTATTTTTTGCTCGAGCTTCTCATGTCAACGATTTTTTTATATTAGGACATTGTGTAATCCCCCTCATTTTCTTCCCCTCTCTATCTTCCTCCCCTACAAATAACCCCCCACTTGAAAGGTATCAAAAAGAAATAAACACACACGGGGTTGTATTTAGGAAATACGAGGTACACATGTATCATCCAAAGATTAAACATCTCTGGATGGTACAGGATATCCATGTACCATTCAGAGATGATTGCAACATCCAGTCATACAAGAATTATTCCATTATTTAATTAAGAACTATTCCATCATTAAAGAATTACATTTACAGTTTTGCCACAACAAACCTTTTAAACCTAATTGACGAACATGCTGCATGTCTTTGTCCATACTACTTGCCTGTCTTTCCACCGTTTGTGGTCGGAGAAAGTCCTACAGCTGTAGCTAGTAGATGGAACGAATGGCAAGAGTGCTTTGAAAATTATCGGGCAGCCATGGACATCAAAGACGCAACAAGAAAGCGAGCTATGTTACTTCATTTTGTAGGGAACGATATCTATCAAATCTTTCACAAGCTTGAGAATACAGAAGAAGCAAAGGAGTACGACACGGCAAAAGCTAAACTAACAGAACATTTCAAGCCACAACAAAACGTCGAATACGAACGCTATAAATTTCGTCGTACTCAACAAAACGCTAATGAAACGTTAGATCAGTATTACACTCGATTAAAACAGCTTGCAACTACGTGCAGCTTTGCCTACGCCCCCGTTGAAATCAAATCCAATAAGCACACGCTTTTCATTGTGTTCATTTCATAATATATTATGATGTAAAGACGTAATTCGGGTGAGTAAAAGTATCACAACCATACTGAAAACATAAGTTTCATAGGGATGCAGTAAAAACTCACCAATCATGAGCTTCACTGTTTCTGGGTTAAAAGCAGTCCATGAACCTAAAAATTAGGCAGGCAATAATTAATTAGGCTATAATTTATAACCTCAAAGAGTATCAAAGTCTGTAAACTAGACCAAGAGGAAAATATGAGACTTCACAAAACACGACCTTCATTGGGTTGAATGCATTTTTATATTGATAACTTTAGTTGGACATCCACTATCTCTATCCAAGCAGGGTACAGTGTTGAACTGTACTATGGCTATCACTACATCAATGCTAACTAACATTACATTGCAATAGCAAGTTAGCAACTGCAACCAATGAAAGAATTTGTTGCATGTTTGTAGATGTTGTTTGTACAGGTTGATTGTACAGATGTTGTACAGGTTAGTGGAGTCCCAAGAAGGACTGTTGGTGTTAATGTTGACTGACTTTTCGATAACCTTAGCGGTTATTTGAATTAGAAAACAACTACCATAGATGACTCTGGAGATGACTACCACAGAGGTTGTCAAAATGTCAAACAACACCAACACCAACAGTCATTCTCGGGACTCTACTAACCTGGACAATTGAGATTTATGAAGAAATTGTAACAAATAATATAATAACGTAAACAGGGTCTAAAGTTTCTCTATATGAAAACAAAGTTTGGTTAAACTGTGTCGTTGCCTTACAAACAATTATGGTCATGACAATGAAGCATTTATACGTAACATGGAAGATTTGTTGACAGTTGAGATGAAAAATCAAGAACAGGATATTGCATTAAAAGCATGATTCGGAAATTACAAGTGGTATGTTTGGTGGGTATTTCCTCTCATACATCTTGTATTCAATTTTAAAGGCAAACCATCGATTATCTCTTACGGTCTTACCATTTGACAAAGTTTGTTGAAGTTCAACTGCGGATATTGAGCCGCTCCTGTCGCGATCCACGCTGAAAAATACAACAAATGAAAGAAATATGGAAATAGAAATGTAAGTTCTTCCCCTTGCGGATTTTCCTCACCTCTGAAAAACCCCCAAAAGAAAATTTTGATCCACACCTGCAGGCTGCCTGTAGTACGCCATTTTGAAGTTTAGTGCTCGGTGTAGTGAAGGAAATATAGCTTCCGAGGAAATATAGCTTATCCTACACAATTAATTAGTTATTTTCTAACGTGTGGATCGGTACTTCGCTTCTCTTTAAAAAATAATTGCGAAAGACGATTTTGAAAAGAAGATTTTAAGGCGGTGTTGATAGTTGGAGCATAAAATTGAATCCAAAATCAGGGTTTTTAAGAATAGTAAGGAATTTTCTGTTCTTGGTATTTCGAATGCATGACTAGAATTAACATGGCAGGGGTTAATCCAATCATTGTTTACAATATTGGACGTGATAAAATGTGGAATATTTCTTGATAACAGTACATTTCTCACTATATTTTATGTTGTCACTCATTTCTATGATCCCTAAAAGTTATTAGAAGCAAAGGAGAAGTAAAATACGTTTGTTTCATCAGTTATCATGCCAACTTAAAGCCTCTGGCTTCAACGGAAGTAATGAATAATAAGTAGTCGAAACCTCTCGAAAAAAATAACAAGGAAATTATACCCAAGTATGTGCGGTAGCTCAAGACGTATTTATAAGACCTAAATCCAAAATGCCACCAATCAGCAGATCATTTTTATGGAACATTTTTCAAAGGTAATTTTATCAGATTTCCATAATTTCGTAGAAGCACTATTGCTAATGCGCATTTAATATAAACGACGAGTTTCTTTTCAATAGACGTGTTTCGACATCTCATGATGCCATCTTCAGTATAAGTGAAATAATAAATAATACAAGGTTTATATAATATAATATGATACATAAATTACTACAATTATAATTAAGGAAATAAGATAAATTAATGGGGAGCGTCCGAGCGTATTATAAACTGAATATTGTATTGAATTTGAAAACTTGAACATTGAGGTCAAGGTTAGTTTTGTTAATGTGGAGTGCTTCATTGATTTTAAGGGAGAAGGAGGTGTCGGCAGTGTCAATGATTTTGAAGCAAGAGGGTGAATAGTTGGTTTTACATGAGTGAGATTTAAGAAGGTGTTGGTAGATATGAGAGTTTTTGTCTGTTGTGGTATGTTCCCTGATTCTGGTAGATAAATGGCGCGAAGTTTCGCCAATGTATCGGAAATTACATCCCGCGCAATTGAATTCATATACCAGCATTGATTTAATTGAATCAGGGATTGGGTCTTTGAATGAGAAAATGTTTTTGATTTTGAATGATGTGAAAATTAGTCGAATCTCAATATCTGTACAGAAATGTTTCATAACGCTCGCAGACTTACAAACATTATGAAACGCTTCTGTACAGATATTGACATTCGACTAATTTTCACATCATTCAAAATCGAAACTTCGCGCCATTTATCTACCAGAATCAGGGAACATACCAGGACAGAAAAAAACTCTCATATCTACCTACACCTTCTTAAATCTCACTCATGTAAAAGCAACTATTCACCCTCCTGCTTCAAAATCATCCACACTCTCGGCACCTCATTCTCCCTTAAAATCAAAGAAGCACTCCTCATTAACAAAACTAACCCTGACCTCAATGCTCAAGTTTTTAAATTCAATACAATATTTAGTTTATAATATGCTCGGACGCTTCCCATTAATTTATCCTATTTCTTTATTATTGTTGTAATTTATGTATCATATTACTTTTATGTAAGCCTTGTATTATTTATTATTTCACCTATACTGAAGATGGCATCATTAGATGTCGAAACATGTCTATTTTAAAAAAACTCGTCGTGTATATTAAATGTGCTTTATCAGATTTCATGGGTCACATTTCTTTCGTCCGTCACATTTTTTAAGTCTTAAGTTCTAAGTTCCATATCCAATGTAAATGTTCTAAGAACATTTATATTCATCGTTTGTTGCAAAGAGATAGGTTTACAAAGAGGAATTCATTCTCTACTATCAAAAATGTAGGATCGACACGGATAGAAACGGCTCTATCAATGGTGATGAACTTCAAAGCGCCTTGGCAAATGGTGGGTATCTACAATTTGACAATTTCATAAGTACAATGGTACTACTTCCTGGTTTCATTTACGAGAAGTGGAATCTTGGTTGCACTGAAAAACCTGCATTATATTCAAATATCTACTCTGAGTTTTATTCAGGGGTTGTGAAATCTTTTGAAAGTTTCAGGTGTGCCAGGCTCACTATGTGATCACGTGCAATAGATAAATTAGTAATGATACTGCTTCATATTAATTATTTTTATTCGGTTCTCTTCTTTTAACTGCATCATTGTAAAAACTGATCATTCATATTCATGTGATAAATTTTCAAACAAGAGCAAAATTTGTGACTGTCCTTCCTAGGTAAGGTACACCCCAACTCCATAAACTGTAAAATGACAACCAGACACCCATAGTTTCCCAAGCCCATGGTTATATTGTTCAGCAGTTTGATGGTGGTGATTTCTTTTTCAACAATTCACCAATTATTCTTTGATCAACATCGATTATGTTAAGATCTGTAAAGTTTTCATTGAACCGTTTTAAGGTACTTGGAATCCTTTTAATCCTGAGACCATACGACTTATGATGGGTAATGTTTATTTTTATTGTTCTATTTCTCTTGTGTACGTGCTTAAATTGTTGTATCTGTAGACTTGTGCCATTGTACGTGTAGCCACAAATTTAAGTTCAAAAGAGTCAAGTAATGTTTCACACAAGTTCTCTCAAACCTTGGTCATGTAAAGAACTGAAAGAGAATAAATTGCTTTAGACATTACCTACTACAAAAAAGTTCTAAAACATTTGTGTGCGGTTACTACCAACCAGACAAATATCTGTAAAGTTCTCCATTTTCAGGGATGTTTGATACAGATGGCAACGGTATGATTACTTTCAATGAATTTGCTAATCTTTGGCAGTATGTCCATGACTGGCAGGAATCATTTCGCAGCTTTGACACTGATAGCTCTGGAACAATTGACAGAAATGAGTTGAAAGCAGGTCTGGTGTATTGCTTTCATGTGTACAAACACATATATTTCTACATGTTATGAATTGTTAATGGTGAATTAGAAGAGTTCTTATTACAGAAATATCAGTCTTTACATACTATAAAATCGCAGTTGAGTTACAATTTTACAACTTGTCTCATGATTGCGTTGAGCAATGACTTTTTACGTTTTGAAAAGAGTTTAAAATCTTCATTTTACATGTTTTTTTACCTACTACAAAGTATATACAAGTCAAATCTTTGCTTGCAGTAAGTTAGGTTCATGATAGCAGCTACGCATGTTATGTTGGTAAAAAGTAAAATAATTTTTTTGATTTTTTCAGCTCTTCAAAGTTTCGGTAAGATTTTCTTTTGAGTATTTAATATTAAGTGGTTAGTGATATTGAAATGGATCTTGTATACGACTGGTCTGTTTTTTAAATTTATCTGACTTGTAGGATACAATCTATCGGAGAGGTTTTACGGAATACTTATCAGAAAGTTTGATAGAACTGACAGTGGAGATATTCGCTTTGATGATTTCATTCAGTGTTGTGTTGTTCTTCAGGTAAAAAACATCAATCACAAGATGATCAAAGTGTTGCTTCACGTAAATTGTTAGCTATCTTACTATCTGAAAGTTGGCTGTCATTCCAAGATAAAGAAATCGGTTTTAATAATTTGCTTTCGACTTGAAATAATTACACAATCTGATTATCACAATCATTAATAATAATGGCTAAAGAATTAAGAAAAAAGGCTCACGAAAACCTCATTCTGATCAATTTTGATGGCATTAAAAAAGGCATTAATGTCTCATGAATTGTTGGGCCGGTACTCCATTCCTGCACAAAAATGTCACACCATGAGCTGCAAAGTAGAAGCTTAACAAGTAAAATATCTTATTAATTGTGTTTTTACCTCTAGACTTTGACCAACGCTTTCAAACAACGCGATCATAACTTGACTGGATGCATAACCGTCAGCTACGAACAATTTTTAACAATGGTGTTTAGTTGCAAGACGAAATAGATATATCATCTGCAATACTGCCGAACTTTGACGTACCTTATGCTATTTTATGTAAATACATATGCACAAGTTCAAACAAATATTTTTAACAATGGTGTTTAGTTGTAAGACGAAATAGATATATCATCTGCAACACTGCCGAACATTAACGCACATTATGCTATTTTATGTAAATATATATGCACAAGTTCACAACAAATATTTTTAACAATGGTGTTTAAATGCAAGACGAAGTAGATATATCATTTGCAACACTGCCGAACATTGATGTACATTATGCTATTTTATATAAATATATATGCACAAGTTCACAACAAATATAATTAAAATCTTCAATGTAAGCCTTGATTTGTTGTTACCTATAAAGATGAATTGTAGTTCTGCAACTGTGATAAGTGATTGAGCTGTTGTGACTATGTCTACTTGGGTGTATTCAGACGTTGCGATTTAGCTTACTCAACTAAGAGTTATATGATCTGAACTTTGCCAAAAGTCGATCGCTCAGAATTGGCGTTTAAATTTAATTTTCCCACTTATTGACCATGTAAATAAACAAAACAACTAAAAAGTATTAAGTATTTGTAGTCGACTCTTCACTTTCCGCTTCATTAGATTTTAGAAGGCCAGACATTTCTATCACAAAGTTTTATAAATTGCCACTACAGTAAAACTGAAAAGGCTAAGGTTATAGAAATCAATGACGTATGCTTGTTTGGTTGGGTAAGGACTCGGATAAATGGATATTGGAGAACCTCATCAGCTAAAAGTAAACACTGTGTACATCAAATACACGAAAAATCTGCAGCTACATGCAAAACAAAAGCAATGGGAAAATGAGCTGGGTGAGCACTCAACGGCCTAGCTCTACCAAATTTGCTCGAATATGCCCAATCTTTCTCTGCTTCGCCACATCATCGGTTGCAAATTGCATTCAACATCTGCTTCTGTTTTGAATGTCACTGAATTACATTTTAGTGTTCGGCGAACTTTATACCGTAAATAGGAATGCATTTAAAAATTAACAATTGCTTATTTAGGGGTGTTTACATGAATCCGGAATGAGTTACAACTCGATCCGGAGCGAGTTCACTCCTATTTTCATTCCGGATGGAAATTTAGTTTTAACCTCATGTAAACGCGAATTGAGTTTCATTCTGGGTTTCTTTCTCCTCCGGAAATATGATGCGAAAGGTGCGGTCGTGCTCCAAGCGTCACTTATAACACGCCGATCGTTTAGCTCATGGAAATGGTGCGATAACAGTTGTCGACAAGTATCGTTATCTTCATCAAGTGTCTTTTGAATTCGGAGCGTTCACTAACACATTTGTTGCAATCAAAGATGAAAACGTCGACAACATATTTTGCACCATTCAGTGTCGGGCATATGCTTTGAAACGAATCGATAAAGCAACGATTAATCCTGAAGAAATCAAACGCGAAACGATTGCATTGCTTTATTTGTCTGACAAATGTGAGAATATCATCAAGTATCTCGATTCTCTGGAAGATACATTCTTTCAGTATCTTGTCCTTGATTTAATGGATGGTGATCTTAATGAATTTGTTGGCAACATGGAAGCCAAATCGGTTCTATGGAACGATCCAAGTCAATGTGTAGAAGTAACAAAACAGATCATCCATGGATTGGCGCTCTTGCATCACAATGATTTCATCCATCGCGATCTCAAACCTGGAAACATCCTGTATTCAACTGAGCATCATCTGCATTTCAAAATTGCAGACTTTGGAATTGCTAAAGATATCTCGGCTTTATCGACCATGATCTCGACCCGTGGAAATGCGGTTTTAATTGTAGCTAGTAGTCGATGCTGGATGGCACCAGAATTAGTCAGCATGAAGTCATTAAAGCACACCAAACAGTCAGATATCTTTTCTTTGGGTTTGATTCTTCTTTATCTGATGTCATTTGGGAAACATCCTTTTGCTACTCCAGGTGACGAACGTCCTCACGTTGTTGAAAGGAACATCAAAGAGATGAACGGCAACCTTAAACATGATCTTCTTCCCGAAGCGGTAAGTTTTCTTCTTACATTGCTGAATGTACAGACATCGAGAAGAACACCAGCAGCGTATCTCAATCAACATCCTTTCCTTTGGAGTGACCACAAGAAGATGGAATTTTATCAAAGCAGTTGGCGATCAACCAGAAGCTATAAAACCGGGTAACTCTTTGCTTTCAGAATTTGAACCGTGTCTACAAAAAACACGAACCGGTCAATCTTTTCAACTGAAACCATGGAGTAGAGAAATACCAATGCTGCATCAGGAAATAACTACTGCATGGAAACAGAAAAACTCCAGAACAAATAATGTGATCGACCTTGTTAGATTTATTCGTAATGCTTACGCGCACAAACAGGAAAGGCCATTTTGGTTTCAACAAGTGCTGGACGACAACATGTTTCTCCGAAAATTTCCACGTCTTGTTCTCGATGTGTTTGGTGTTATACAACGATTAGAACTTGAATCTCGAAACACCATTCATTCAGCTTTAAGCTTGTGATCATTTACTCAGTGTGCGGTGCACTCGGCAGAATCAAAGAAAAAGAAAATTGGTGTGGTGTACAAGAGCATTGATATGAATATTGTGTAGTGTATACTTATCAATACCGGCTCGTGTCAAAGGTACTATTTAGTTTTGGTATGTTGATGATATAGGGTTGCCTTTTAAAATTTTTAGCAACTATAATTTTTTACATCTATAAACTAGTCACGCTTGTGATTGACACCATGTAGTATGCTGTCCATGCTGTGTTTCCTTTACTTATACCCTCAGCCTCCTTCATAACACCCCATCCTCTCTGCCACTTGAATGGTAACATAAATAGATAAACTTCAGCGAGCTTTGATAAGATGGAAAGCATGAGTGTGTGTGTGTGTGGGCTTCCTGCAAAATACTGAATTTAACATGCACACGAATAAACAAAAGCAAATGTGATTAGCGTTTAATGAAGCACATATTCAAAAATCTCCCAATCATAGTAAAAGATAACAGAATTAAACTAGAAGAGGTATGATATGTTACGGCGACAAGTAGCCACCAAAATCTGATCCTTACTGGCACATCTCCTAAACAAATGGTAACTAATCAAGGTTATGATTAAGATTAAACGTAGCACAACAAATTATAACCACGCATAACTTGAAATGTGTGACACCAGACTGTTATCGAACTGAAGTTGCATACATCATCAAATTTTTATTTAATTGTGGCCGACCACCAAACAAAGTATTTATTTACAATACAATTCACCACAATACAGATAAAAACATCGAAAAAGTTTTCTAGTAATTATGGACTAAAAAAGAAGACAATAATAAAAAAAAATAATACACCAAACATTGTTTTCCTGAAATTTTGACAACAATAGCTTCCTGTTCACCTTTGTACTTCGAACTTCTTAATTTTGCTTGCATCAATTGGTGGAAATATCTTTATACTTTTGTGCAACATAAAAATGTAGAAGTGCTCGGACGATTGCATTGGCTAAACTGGTAACTGCAGCCAAAACAATTAAAAGCATACACCCATCAAAATTTTAATAACTACCTTTCACCCGATGGTTTTAAAGCTACCGTTTATGTAATATCATGCGTCGTTTATGAGAATGCAAGATCTGAAATGACATATTGAAATGTAGCAGCCATGAAGAAAATTTAAATTTTCAAAGCTGCTTCTATTGTATTCCTAGATTCAAGGTTTAATTGTTGCACAACACTGAAGACATCAAGAACAAGAGAAGGAAACTTGACTAAAAAAATATTTTTGTCCAACTGTTCTTGTAAATCATCTGGTCTCTCCTGTTTATGGGCGTAAGCGTTCCGAATGAATCGCACTAAATCGATTACCTTATTCTTTCTATACTTCTTTTGTTTCCATGCATTAGTCATTTCCACAAATAGATCTGGAACCTTTAAGTCCCAAGGCATTAAATGCCCAGTTTGTGTTTTCTGCAGATGTTTTTCCAGTTTTGAGTCAGGATGGTTTAACGGCTTTTCTGCTTCTGGTTGATCGCCAACCGCTTTGAGAAATTCTATCTTCTTGTGGTCACTCCAAAGGAAAGGATGTTGATTGATATACGCTGCTGGTGTCCTTCTCGATGGCTGTACATTCAACAATGCCAGAAGAAAATTTGTCGCTTCGTAGTCAAGTCTATTTTGTTTGTATAAATTAACGTCCACGATATTCTTTTCAATGACGTATACAGGAGTATCAATACCAGGTGGCGCGAAAGGATGTTCCCCAAATGACATAAGGTAGTAAAGAACTAAACCCAAAGAAAAAATATCAGACTCTTTGGTGTGCTTCAATGACTTCTTGCTTACTAACTCTGGTGCCATCCAACATCGACTTCCGGCTGCTAGAAATACTGCATTCCCAAGCGTAGACATCATAGTGGATGAAGCCGAGATATCTTTAGAGAGTCCAAAGTCTGCAATCTTGAAATGCAGGTGGGGATGCGATGTATAAAGTATGTTTCCAGGTTTGAGATCACGATGAATGACATCATTATTATGCAAGAACGCCACTCCATTGATGATCTGCTTCGTTACTTCCACACATTGACTTGGATCTTTCCTTAAAATTGAATTGACTTGAATGTTGCAAACGAACTCACGAAGATCACCATCCATTAGATCTAGGACAAGATACTGAAAGAACCTATCTTCATTAAGGGAATCGTGATATTTGATGATATTCTCACAGCTGCCAGGCAAAGACAGTAATGCAGTCGTTTCGTTTTTGATTTCTTTGGGATTAATGCTTGCCTTATCGATTCGTTTCAAAGCATATGCCCGACACTGAATGGTACCAGATATGTTGTCGACGTTTTCATCTTTGATTGCAACGAATATGTTACTGAACGCTCCGGAGCCAATAGACTCTTGATGAAAATAACGATACTTGTCGACAACTGTTATCAATGGACCGTGCTCATTCGCCAAACGAAGGGCAATGTCATTATGACGAGGTGGACATGACATCAACTCGCGCGTCTCCAATGAAAATGACTCCACGCACTTCTTGTAAAGTTTTGGGGATGTTTCTTTAAACTCGTGAATTTTATCTTTAATACAGTACCCATCACCATCACCCTTGACGTCGATCTCTACATGGTTTTCCAACAGAATTTCAATCGCCTCAATGATGTAGTTTTCCTTGACAACATCATTTTTGGTGTCTAGGAGAAGATGAAAGAAACTTTGCCCACGATTGTTTTTTCTTTGAAGATTTTGTTGACTTGCAACAGAAAGAATAACGTACAATAACTTCGCCAGGGTCACGTGAACATCTGACATGCTTGATCTCCTACAATATGAGGTTATTCGGATGGCGATCAATATTATATCAATGGGTATGTTGCCTTTAACATCGGGAATCCAAACGGTTTCCTTGGTTTCTTCGTTATCGGTAATGATCTCTTGTAGGTTTTGTAACAACTTGACTGCTGTGGGGACGTTTCGTCTGTTTATGTTAGTAACGAACTCCTCAAGGTTCAATTCATCAAATTCATCTTTTTGGATAAATGCGAGGGCAACTGACATTTTCAGGATGTATAGTACAGGTGTTTCCAGACGATCATTTCTTTCGCGACAATTTGTCTTCCATGTTTCAACAAAAATGCGAAATATGCTCGGATTGAACGCGTAGTGAAGAGGGACATTCCCCTCTCGGTTGGGAATCATCAAAGATTGTTTGCCTTCAAATTCGAGCAACTTACGACAAGTCGTCGATTCATAAGCCCATTTATCATGGATAGCTGTAGATAAGGCAAAATCATGCAAAACCGTATTACCCTTTTCATCTTGAGCTTCGAACAAAGACGCCAATTTGTCAGGAGATATGTTGTCGCTTACAAATTCAAGTACAGCTTTTCGATCTTCGTCAAACAATTTCGCGTTCTTTCGTTCTTTTCGCTCTTTCGCAAGATCAAAGAAAATATGTCCAATGCTTTTAAAATGACATTCCCCAAACAGAACATGCAAAAAAGTTTCACGATTTTTATTAACAGCAAGTGGGTTGACACCAGTGTTAAATAGATTTTCAAGCAAATAACCATCGTCTTTAATTCCGGGCAAGGTCATTAGCACATGAAGTGGAGAGTTCCCCAGTTCATCAATACATTTGTCCATATCGTACATTTCTTTTTTATCTATAACTAATTTAGCACAGCTAACCAAAATTTTCTCCCGATTTTTCACTAATTTATTGCTATGTGACAAAGAAACACTGCCATCGATGAAATATTTATCATATGAAACGCTTAAGCCAGGAACATCCCGTATAACGTCCATCACATCATCTTCACTGACGCCACAGCCATCGATGTCTAAAAATTCCTCCATTTCAAAGCCTGTTTTTTCCTTAAACCTCCGACATAGCTGAGAATGACATACAAGATGTTTATTTGCCTTATTGACGATATTTTTAACTAGTTGAGACATAATCTCTTTTAAGAACTTCCTCGCAGAATTCTCTTCATCCATTGTGGTGACTAAGTAAAGTAGTTCGAATCAAAGAAAAAGCAAGTGTAGAAAATTATTTATTATTTCAGATAAGTTTTCACCAAAACATTCCGAACGTCTTGGCGAGTCTTAAAATGTCGTTGCATCATAATGAATTCAGAACAAGTTAACTGAACAATGCACCCACTTTGGTTTCTTAAAGGAAGACAAAGAATCTTTGATTTAGACCTGTGTTAAGCGTAGGCCACACTATCGTCCATATCGACGAAAATTAGAACGAAAACTGCCGCAACGAAAATTTTGAACGAAAACTCGACGAAAATTTCGTTTTCGTTCATATTAGAAGGTTGAACTTTTGACCTTTTTCGTCAACGAAAACGCATACTATTGGCTAAAAATATCTTGATAATATCAAACTATGTACTCAAACATTGCGGAGTGGCAAGAGGTTTTGATCAGAGCCCTCTATAGAATAAGAGTTGGGACAACCGGTCTGGGACGAGCGCGGAGCCGCCATTTTGGTTCCTACTTGCAAAGTGAAACTATAATAATACTATTGGAAATTGGGTTTATATGCAAAAGAAGAAAGCAATTTAAGCTTATTCCATGGTAGTATCAAATATATTAGGAATAATAGCAAGCTCTTTTCGTTTTTTTAACGATTTGCGGCAGACCTGATTTAATTTCATTGGTTTGAGCTTCGTTTGCGGTTTACTAGTTCGTGCTTCAAATTGATCGTGACCCATTGTAAGAAGTATTTTTCGTACGTGAACGTGTTTTCTCGGCTTAAGTTCCGACTCTGTAACAAGTTTTCAAGATCTTTAAGCTTGGTGGCAAGCGGCAATGTTATCCTGGCATCAGTGTTACCAAATACTTGGACAAGACTTTGTTCGAAACTTCGAATCATAGTAATCATGCAGATTTGGTCCGGAGAGATTTGTGTTCAAGATTTGTAACAATTTAATGGTAGTGAGTGGTTTATGCCCCCCCAATTTAATCCAAGCATGATATTTTTATTCTGAAAGATCACAAAATTTTCTTGCTCAGCAGAAAATGACAGACTTTTTTACTTTTTAGTTATTGAAATATGCAATGATTTGACCAAGATGCATTTGGCCTTAATATCATTCCTTTATATGAATTTATTATTCCTTTATAATTCCTTTTTAAAATATTATTCCTTTATACGAATTTATTTCGCCTTTATCACTTTATAAAGTATTAAAGTTTATTTCTAATAAAGTTTGTTAGGGATTCTGCTGAAAATTTTGGTGAAGCATTTCTTTAAAATGAATATATTATTTCTATAATATGAAACATTTCTGTTGTTGAAGAACAGTCTGTTTGCTATAAATGCTACTGTTTGTAGTCTTTTATACAGCATGTGAGTCTGATCCAATCTTTAAGTTAGCGAAGAGTTAAATTTATTGGTTGAGGAATGACAAAACTTCTATATGTGTTTAATGATCAAACAGGGGTGTGTTGGAGGGAGCTCAGCCCCGTTTGTTCAAATTCTATGCCTTGTATTGCCAGTGAAATATATATATCAAAAAGCTAGCAGCACCTAAATATATATCAGAAAGCCGGCAATACTTTAATATATATGAGAAAGGTAGCAACAGTTGTAATATACATTAAAAAGCCCAAATAGCTGAAATTACGGAGATATGCCTCTGTGATCTTATAAACCAAAACCTACAATTAAAATATCATCAAAAAGTCTAGAAGAGAAGTAATGCTCTACTTTGAGCTACAGAAGTAGGGTACATTCGTACAATTCAAAACTAAGCTGTTTCAGTGAATATCCTAATTATAATTACTTCATTTTTAAATGATGAACTAAAAATACAAAATACAACATGGAAAATCATAAGAGTTTCTGTGATTTGGTGTAGTTGTTTTAGTGTGGAAGTGGCTGAGAATTGAGAGGTTTGTAGATTGACCAATTTCAGAATATAATGAGAAATCATCTTCGATTAAAAAACAAGCTTTGGAGTAAGAAAACTATTGAAACTGCATCAGCACGAACTTTGCAATGTTATTTGGCCCAAAATGTTTCTCTTGAGTCAGTTAATTGAACCTTATATCAAAAGCTGTTCAGCACAACAATCACCATACGCAATCAAATTTCGTAAGTTCGACGTAAAGGCATTTCTTTCATTTTTTTCGTAATCCTCGATTTATGTGATATGTAATGACATTTAGTAGCCTTCAACAATCAGTTATTACACACTTATCCATAAAAAAACGCAATATTATCTCAAAATACTGTATTACTAGCAGCAATTGCTATATAAACACTAGCTAAAATTTCAAAACTAGGAACCAAAAGGGCGGAAATTGATCAGGTGATCAATATTGCCCAATCAACGTAAGCTAAACGGATAACAATAGATGTCCCAACTCTTTCTTATAGAGGGCTCTGGTTTTGATAAATCTGATTCGAGAAAAACCAATTTTGTATGATAAAAGTCACCCGGATTATAAGGACTCGAGGAACAAGAAAAGAAATCACTGGCAAGATGTTTTAGATGAATTTAATAAAATTACGGACTTGGCGTGGGATAGTGAGTATTACATGTTTGTAAATGATGATCGTCCAGGTTAGTAAAGTCCTGAGAAGGACTGTTTTTGTTGTTGTTGACTAACGTTTCGACAACCTTAGCGGTAGTCATCTTCAGAGTCAAATGAGGAGTAAACGTCAGGTTAGCCGTTTTTGTTATCTGGTTCTTACGTCATTGTATTGTGTGTACAGGAAATGTGTATTGTCATTGTGAATTAGTGTGAAGTGAAATATTTTATTTTTAGTTGTGATGTGTGATTTAGGTGTGATGTTTTTAGTTGTAATGTGTGGGTGTCAATTGTGTATTGTCATTGTGAATTAGTGTGAAGTGTAATGTTTTTAGTTGATCGTTTGTTTGAATTGTGAATAAGTCGTTTGTAAGGTGCCGGTAATTGCTGTCATCTGTTCAGGGGGGTTGGTTCCAAGTTGGTATACCAACTTTCTAATGTAAGCCGTTGTCTATAGTCAGTACTGTAAGTGATGCATTTTGCCGAGTCCCAGTCAATGTTGTGCTTTGTGATTCGGTGATGTTCGGCAATGTGATTAGTTTTGTCTTGTTTCTTAGTAGCTCGTTTGTGTTCAGTAAGTCTTATGTTTAAGTTCCTGCCAGTTTCCCCGATATAGGAGGCGTGGCAGTCGGAGCATTTTATTTTGTAAATTGCACCTTGTCGTTCGTTGGGTTGTTCTTTGTCCTTTATGTTCGTTAGTACTTGTCGTAACGTTGTGATTGGTTTATGTGCGACACGTATGTTGTATGGTCGTAAGATACGCGAGATAGTCTCAGACGTACCTTTGATGTAAGGTATTGTTGCTGTTGTCATTGAGTTGTTCGTTTCGTTGGGTTTGTAAGTGTTGCGTTTGATAAAGTCAGAGTTATAGTTGTTTTTGTCAAAAGCACGTTTGAGATAGTTGTTTTCGTTTTGTAGAGCGTCTGGTGAATCACATATGATTTGTGCACGTCTTGTTATTGTTCTGATTGTGGTGGCTTTGTGTGATGTAGGGTTGTAAGATGATTGGTCTAGTAGTCGGTCAGTATGTGTTGGCTTGCGATAAACTGTTGTTCGTAGTTTTTGATTGTCATGTTTTACCAAACAGTCGAGAAAAGAAAGAGTTCCGTTTTCTTCGACATCTTTGGTAAATTGTATGTGGCTGTTCTGTTTGTTGATGTGAGTGTGGAAGTCATCAATCTCGTCTGCATGTAGTGCTGTGATTGTGTCATCTACGTAGCGAAGCCAAAAAGGTAGTGCATGTTTGTAAGTCATGAGTGCCCGTTCCTCTATAGATTGCATTACAATTTCAGCAACTACAACAGAAACGGGCGAGCCCATTGTTGTCCCATGTAATTGGCCTACATCACACAAAGCCACCCTACATCACTTTTTACGCCATATTTTCAAATCTACAATCTACATTCAGATTTGTCCCTTATGACAAACACCAAATTCATATTATAGTTTTGCATAATTTAAACATCCCGCTGAACAACAACTCACTGTCTCAGCCTTTACTTCAACGAGCAAATCATTCCGAGACGTAGGATATTTCAGTTATCATTGACCAGAATGACATTAGGATACTAGACACTAGAAAACTACGAGTATAGGTGTACTCCGAGCTTGACTGATTCGCATCTTTCGCATTTTAAATAGGTGCACTAATCACATCGACTCTGGGAAACAACACGAATCGTAAATCACAGTATAATGATGCACTATCTAATGCAACAAATGTACGTAAATTGTTATTATAATAAACAGATTAGCAACTGTATTAGTAATACCGTTATAGCTAATGACTATTCATAACTGTAATTATTTTTATTTGGATCTAACACGATCGATTTAATACAATTTATAAAGGCTTCGTCGTAGGCTGGAATTACGATGAGCATCTAAAAGATGCAATTTTTCCCCAATTTCTTACGTCAAAGAGAAACGGTATAAAACTCTTTATAACACTCAGGCAGTTGTAGGGTTAAAATTATGTTTTACAAACTGCTAATAGTTAGTCTATACAATACAAGTCTGCAAGGTAAAAAATCTTTATCTTTATAAAAGAAGAGCGAAGAATATATAAATCTGCCTTAACTCTTAAGCGGGTACAACCCTAACATTTGTCAATTTAGATTTATCGAAACATAAAAGCCAAAGAGTGTTATACTTTTTACAATGAAAATAGGTTATTCAAAATATTGTTCATTTTTTCTGTCTTCACAAGTCATATTTTGTAGAAAATGAAATCTCAAAAGAAGGTCTCAAAGTTGTACGTCACGTCACAATTTCAATTAATTGACAAATATGATCATGGAAAGATTATTTGACATTATGGCGATTGTTATAGCTATCATTACTGTGGAATTCAAAAGGAAGTTTGTTTCGCAAATGCGAAATATGGAAACGCTTATGTATAAATTAGAAAAATTCGAGACAGCCTCCAAGAAAATATAAACAATATTGCGTTGCAAACAGAGAAATATCGAAAACTCTAAGCTTGCATTTCACCTCAACTCGTCCGCAAAGACATATTCTGTGTTTTTCAAACCTGGGAGAACCATTCGTTGAAAAATACCATCTACGGTTTCACGATACTGAAGCTTCTGTTTTTAACGCATTTGATCCGCCTTCCTGCAGGGGTTAAGTAGAAAATTTGTATACATTATGAAGTAAGGTATGGAAAATCTACAGCAAAGGAAAGGAGAAAGCAAGACCGTTTAAGTTAGGAATATAACTGCAAGAAAGGGCTCTCCCGTGTCATCGAAAGCACAGAGAATCGTTTATAGAACAGACCAGAAAAAGACTTCCTTTTTGAAATCTTACGGGTAGGAAAATGTGTCAAATATACTACATTTACCCTTAGTTGGCCTTTTAGTAACTGCACTGCAGCTAAAATCTGTTCTTGTTCCTCTTGTTTTTTTATTCCAATTTCGTTAAGATCCGACACGTTTAGCGTCAAGAACGTCTTAACATCAACCTTAAAGAAGAAGAGACCTTTCGTATGTTACGTTGAACTCGCCGAAAATCCTGGTTGTTCACGCGTTAGAGAAATTAAAAAAATATTATGTGAAATAGTAGACCTGTTGCTCTTCCAGTATGGTGGTGTACTGTTGTAGTGAAAGCCTTTCCAATAAATCCTTCATCATCTCTGTGATAAACAAAATCATAATTGAATTGCAAAGTTGGTCCAGTTAAGTAACAAATTAATGGTTCGGTGAATTCTACATAGCCGAAACTATGTAACTGAAATGGGTTGGCGATCGTGTATGTCACTACAGGGGATCAGAAATTGAATTCCTACAGAGACATAATGACCTAATTTAGTTTGTATTTGAAGTTGAAGTGAAGCAGTGTTTCTTTCTAATCTTTAATTTTTTAAGGAGAGTTATTACTATCGATTTGTTTGTTGTGTTGTTTATCGATTTCTTTACTTTCTCTTGTAAAATAGACGCCTCCCTCCTTTGAAACCCTCCCTCCAATACTCGCCTCACTCCAATACAAGCCGCGTCAAATTTTCTTAATTAATAAGCCCTTATTAACCGAGCTCGAGGTCTTTACGAAGAAATATCGGACCGAAGTTTTTTGTAAACCGAGCAAGCGAGGTTAATAAAAAGTTTATCATATGGCATTATTTGACCTGAAACGAAGCTTGCTTTTTTTCTCTTCTTTGCTGTTTTGTACGGGTTGGTTTTCACTTTTCTAGTTTTCGTCAGTAAAAAATAAATCGTTTCAAATTGTATCGTCTGGATAGTTAAACTGTTTTCCAAGCGTTTTTCCTTCGACTCTCATTCGCAAATGGTTTTCTGTTTCGTTTTTTTGCGCGTTTTGCTATTTGCTTTACGACATTTGTTTACATTTGACTGCAAAATTACGCACTTTGGACCGTGGTCCATTACACGAAATAATGAACCGGCAAATAAGTTTCTGAGCCAATCAAAACGCGCCATTTTGCCAGAAGTGACGCTTGCCATATAATAAAAGCTAAAAAACTAGACGTGTGTATGAGGAAATACGATAACTTCTAACTTGCAATTCTCCCTACCTGGATAACCAGAATCGAACATCGTTTTCGAAAATGAACCTTGGGAAGTAGAAATAACGGAGGTTCGGCCAATTCTCGGAAGCGAGTTTGCCTTTCGTTTTGAAGGAGGTTTGCATGGAGGTGCAGGAGATAATGAAAAAGGTTTTTGAGAAGTGGAAGCATTGCCGTGGGACGGTGATATTCGGGGAGTGTAAGACAAGGCGTCAATCTTGAAACGAGAATGTCTGTGATATAAAAACATTAGAAAGTGTTGTTTAGTTGCCGAATTTATTGAATCACCCGCTAAGAATACAAGCATTATGCAAAACTTCTCAAATAAAAATTCATAATTTCATATCAGCAATCGTTTCAATTGCACCTAACGATTTTATAAGCAACAAGAGGTACAAGAAACCATATTCCTAGAAAGTCGAGTCGCTGGGATGAAAATTAGAAAACGTCAATTGGACTTGATAAAAGAAAGGGACACATACGCAAGGTTTGTGCCATTAGTTAGCCACATTTTGGGATTCGGAAGATCAGGAGGCTTTGGAGTTCGACTGTGAACGCGACCATTCGTCCCCGGGTGTATTTTATCCTTTTTATGTTTTGACCCGTAGGGATATTCATCGAGGTCGTCCTAAAATAGAAGAGAAAAAGGAAAGTTGAAGAGTTTTTTCAAAGATTGGGTAGATACAGAGTTGGTGACTACGAGAGAAGTTGTTCACGAATGGGAAATGAGAATTGGAAATGAAAAAGAGAAGTTGTTCAAAGATTGGGAAATGAGAATGGGGAAAAAAGAAAGAGGTAGTACAAGAATGGGAAATGAGAAGAGGAAAAAAGAAAGAAGTAGTTCAAAGATTGGGAAATGATTGGAAAATCGAGAGAAAGTTCAAGAATGGGAAAAGATTCGATTGGATAGACAGATTCGAAGAAAATCTTTCAGAAATGGAGTAAGAAAAAAGGAGAAAACTTCCAGAGAAATTGGCAAAAAGATTTGGTGAGAGCAGGTGACAAAACTTGAAGAAAAATTGTTGAAAACTAGGACAAGAAAAAGAGGTAAAACGTGGAAAGAGGTCGTTCATAGATTGGGAAAGAACAGAAAAGAAAATTTACAGAAACGTTGTTCAAAAATGGAGTGAGAAGAGAAAAGAAAACATGCTGATATGTTGTTCAAAAGTTACTCTTAAAGGAGCTAAACATCGAGTAAAGGAAAACATGGCTTTTGACCCCCAAATTTCTTTAAGGGGGCAATGAAAATGTGTATTACATCTACTATTTTGTAGATGCAATCTGCTATTTTGTAGATGAAATGTAGATGTAGATTCTATCGACTACAAATTTTCCGAATAAAGAGCTCCAAAGAGCAGAGAAAAGCGTGGGTATTACTCGTGAAGATTCAACTAGCTGCCCTGTTATCGCTCATTCGATGTGCTAATATTTTCTACCAAAATAAATGGTGACCTAATCCAGTACTTGTCTTGGCGTTAAAATACCTGTGGCGAGGTTGAGAGTAACGCATCCATGAGCTCTCTTTGTTTCGTATTGAAATCACGTGTCGTCGAAGGGGTAAAGGGGGGCACAATGGGTGCTACAATGTCTCCAATCCATTCGTTCACGGACGGACCCGCCAGGGGCTGTACCAAGAAATAGTCTGAATGAGTAACATTGAACTATATCGACTGAATTTATACATGAACTTCGCTAAAACATTTTCTACTATATTTTCATATAATGTAATTTACCAAAGGAAGATCCAACGTTAATGAAAACCCAACACCACAATTTTACATGCAAAATACCTATTCATGTCATAGCCTGAAAAAGGATAGAAATACCCTGAAAAAAGGATTTATAGGAATTGCACTGTGTAGTCCACTGCTTCAAGCAATATACAGCATTTGTTTGCTAGTAGAACGCACATCATGAAACTTGTTTGGAAATGGTTTGACCGGCTATACAGAAGTATACTCATATGTAAACTCAAAGTTTGCGCAACTTGCTTGGTAGCAAATGCAAGGCGCGTATCAAAAAACACAACATGTAACAGGAAAATAACATGTGAAACAGAGCTTTTGTGGATGTTTTGATAATATTTGAAAATTAAAGAAAAAATTTCGAGTACATACGAGAACGTGGTCTTTAGTGGATCCGTCAGGTCTATGGTTGTAGTTGTTGATTCGGATACCTCTGGAATAGTAGGAAAATGCATGGTTTTCTGTTCGCCAAGGAACATTTTTTTGGATAGCAATGAACTATATCACTGAATATTTTTAATAAAAATAATACACGGAGAAACCGAGAACCTTGAGGAATTTTGAAGAAAAAAGGTTTTCTAGAAAAGATTTACTTATCCTTTTGCAATTTTAAATAATGAACGAATTACATATATTTGCGTATCCATTTCAATTGTTGAATCCATTTGCGAATATTTTCAATTTACAATTCATAAATTCGCGTAAATTTCCTCACCTGTTGTCGCGTTGCTTCCTCGTGTCAATGAAATCGAGTTACCGGTGAGATTGCCGTTGATTGGATGAAGCGCTTCGTGAGACGGCGGTCGCAATGTCTGCGGTTTCACGGGTTGCCTCTTGTTCAACAAATGCATTGTACGGTTAAAATTATACTGAAGCTTGCTGAATTTTTTAGTCAAAGACGTCTAAAAATTAGAAAGACTTTCAAACTTTAGCCCACTATTCATTAATGGTCGTACAACAAATTGCAATTCAGATAGCTCATGAATGGACAACGAAAGAAAAGGCCAAAACTATTTTGCCAGCAGCAGCTGAACGCCGAAGTTTAAAAGGGCTTTGAAGTAGCCCCTTGGTAAACTAGGATACAGTCATTTGAAAATAAAACAACATCTGCCACACGCAGAAGTCAGAACAAGATGTATTCTCATACCTTAAAACCTTGCTTGCCATTTTCACATCTAAAAACCAATGTATTTTTGTGATTAAAAAACAAACAGAGGAGCGAAGCATGGTGGTATTAACAACACCATAAGTCATAGAGACAAGCACCCAAAAGATTTCACGGTTGACCTTAAAAATATGGCAAACAAGTTACCATCAGTCGTGTCATGTTTTTGTCGATGTTGAACGTCCAGGTTCGTGCAGTCGTCGGTCAACTAACCCTAACCGTAACACAAACACTCATGTCTCTACAAACCTGGACAGTCAACATTTGGAAACATGAAACGATACTCATTTAACATTGTTTTCTGTCAATAATTTCCCTGAAAAAACGCTACTCTCCCCCCAAAGTCTCGAATTTAACAAAGAACTTACAAGTCCAAAAATTGCAATTCTTTCGTTGCTGTGTTGCATCGAACTAACAAGTTGATATTATCTTCAAACAAGTTTTTCTGCAGTGTTTTTAAGAGATCTAAAAATGCCAGAACAAAATTGATAAGAGTTACATGTTTGAAAATGTAGATCGTCCAGGTTGGTATAATCCTTCTCAGAACTATACCAAGCTGGACGATCTACATTTACAAACATGTAACGATTCTCCCGGGTTCAAACCATTTACTTTATTGATAAGAGTGTCGGAATCTACTTAAAATGACGGCCAATGTAGTTGAAGCTAACTACAACAGGTAGAAGTCGCCTAGCAACTTTACACTAAAAACACATACAGAGAAAAATGGTTGACTTACAATTCCAACTGGCATTTCTCTTCGCTTTCTCTTCATTTTCCCCGTTGAGGCTATAAGCAGCACCCAAAATACGAATTACTTCACAATCACCTAAAATGCAACGTGATAAGTATTTTTCTCAGCAACCGTGGTGCACCAAAACTTGCCAAAATAATTTTTGTTGACACGCTTCAGGAGCAAAAACTTTGCTTAAAAATAAAGGATCAAAGAACAAGAAGCTCAGGGGGATGAGCACTATGCTTAGATTTTCAAAAGTTTTCTAATTACTGTTGATGATTTCTAACTAGCATTATTGTTTTATACTGTTTTTATTTGTTCTAATTACCAATTAGTTATCTTTTCTAATTACCAATGCTATTTTCTTAATTATCAATACCGCTGCTTTCTAATTAGCAATACAATTACAGTTTTCTAATAATTAATATTACCAATTACTGTTGCTTACTAGAATGGTATGGCTAGCACATAGCATGGGGATGGCCCCCTATTATTGATTTCCCAAAATGTTCTAATTACATACCAACGACTGTTGCTTGGTCAAAAGGAATCTTTTTGTCATATGACTCCAGTTGGATGTTCGCGCCATTTAGTACTAGCAGGCCAACAATGCTTTTGTTACTAAAAAATATTCAAGATACACATTTTCGTGAACGGTAACATCGAAGATGAGACGAAATAGGATTTGGTTGAAATGCAAAGAAAAACAAACTGAAATATCAGCAGATGACAAACACAACGATTCACTATTTTTCAATCTGCATTCCTGCTGCAGGTTGAATTCACATTAATAAACGTTTTTGACATAACCAAACCATTTAAATTACGGAGGTACGCAATTCAACAACATTCCTCGTAAGCTAAAGTTTTAACTAACACTTTAGGAAGGCAACAAACCTAGAATGCAACAGGAAGCCCACGAACCAGGAAAGCAACCAGAAGTCTGCCAACCAGGAAGGTAAAAAATCAGAAACGCAACCGGAAGTTTACCAACCAGGAAGGTATGAACCACGAATGCAACCGGAAGTTTGCCAACCAGGAAGTAATAAACAAGAATGCAACCAGAACTCTACCAAACTGAAGTTCATCGATGAGGAAAGCAACAAACAAAAATGCTAGCGGAAGTCCATCAGCCATATTCAAAACACAGTGATCTATTGCGCATGAGCGGAAAAAACGAAGCGTTGCAATAACTCACTTATTGTGAATGGCATACATTAATGCCGTCCAGCCATGATGGCTATCCTGAAGATTTACATCTGCTCCGTTCTTTACAAGGAAGAGAGCGATACGAAAGTGATTGCCAATCGAAGCCCACATTAATGGCGTCCTCCCGTCTTCCCCTAGAAGAATATAGATGCCATGAGATCGTCAAACCTAAGAAACAATAATCTTTTTTGGGGGGTGATTGAGGGATCACTCGGGATCAATATGATGCATTAGTAAACTCAGCAACACGTTTTCAGCAACACGTTTTCAGCAACACGTTGACTGTTACATCATTTTAAACGCGACATCCACGTCAAAATAAATAGTAGCTACTTCGTTTTCAAATTCAAACCGACTTTCAATGAACACGATCGATATATGAAAAAATACGATGTCACAAATTGCATCAACTGCAAGGAATTTTGAAATTTAAATACATCCTAAGTGAGCTTCTGTTGCAACATCGACCGCTGTGCAAAAAGAATGTCGGATAAATTAAAAAGAGCCTGATTGGGAATTTCAGCATGTAAACATCAACGAAAGACATTATTTTAAATATGTAACATAAGAGTTTCCGTGTGTTTTTACTCCGTCTCCAATCAAAGACGAAATACTTGAGCATCTCTGAAGTGAAAACCTAGCTTTGTTTTCTGTGGTCTCTGGTTTAAAAAAATAAACACCGGATCAAGAGACAACAATCAATCTTTAAAACGTTTGCCGGCGCGGCCACACACGTTACAGAGCGGTTCCTACTTTAATAAAACCAGGGAAAGAGAAAATACCGTACCATGAACATATTTCGTGTGCAGATTAAAAGAAATCTCGGTGCAAGCAAATTTCATACGACTTGCTCGCATTCTTCAAATATTCTAACTTCGTACGCCAATTACGAGATGGGCCTTTGGTCGTGGCGTAGCCCGCACGCAAATTTGGTCGTGCTTTGTAAATTTTAGATCATTAACATTATTCATTTCTTTAGAAATCTTTAGTTTTTACAGCAAGTGAACACAAGAAAATTTACACAGCACAACCAAACTTGCGGACTGGCTGCGCCACTGGCTTTTGGTCGTGTGTGTACAAAATAAGCCTTTCCTCGTCTTTTATATGAAATTTTACCTAAGTCATTTCAAGTTGCCATTTCTGAATTACGAGAGCTGAAAGTCATGGGCAAAAATGTACCTTTGGTTCTTTGATCGAGTGCGCATGCAGAATGAGCCTATTCTAGTGTTCAAAATTCATTTCTATAATAGAGCAGCTAGCTCTCCACTCAAAAAAAAATTTTTCGTTTAAAGGCGTCAAAACTTTGTGATTGTTATGGGCACTTTCACAAAATTTACAATTACTTTTTTATTCGCCTTTGGTTTGACACAAAGGACGAAGTCAAATCTTAGGTTTTGAAGAAACCATCTCTATATTGTCTTTGAAACTTTATAAATGGCACTGCGCATGTGCCGACGAGATTTATTCAGGCCCTTTTCATAAAAATCAACAGGTGGAGGATCCATCATACTGGAATCAGGAATTCTCTGAATCTTACTTTGAAAAAATAACAGCTGGGATGGTATAGTAATCTATACCATCAAAGATGTAGATACGGATTATGTTTCAACAAAAACAAGTTTTGAAAAAAGCTTATGAAAAAAATGTAAAAAGATCGATGGTTTTCTCTTCAAACGTAAAAAATCAACGATATTCTCTTCAAATGAAAAGAAAGAATGGTTTTCTTTTCAAATGAAAAAAAATCAACGGTTTTCTTTTCTATTCTGAGTCACCAAATGATCATTGCTACTCTTACTTTTTGAAAATTTTCACTTACTTGACTCATTTACATCGAAGTCGTTTTGCAAAGACATACTCTGTATCTGTTGTAGGTCCCCTGTGATAATCAGTAAAAAGAAATTTAGCGGTTGAATATTTGTCGATAATAGAGGAGCAACTGTTATGTGTAACACAGACTGTTGTAATCTATATATGCATGTCTAATTATTTCATCTGTCAGAGCCTTTGTAATTTAACCTAATCGGTCACAAAAAAAATTGAGCCCAAGTTCAAACTCAAGTACAAATGAACATCTGTCATCGTCGCGTGGAATGAAAATGTGAGAATATTTCATGAAGCCGAGCCACAAATAAGAAACTTAATGATTTGTTCACCTGCTTTTGCTGCCAGGACAATATCCACGGATTTGACCAGCAAACTTTCTGTAAAAGCGTTTCGAATTTCTCAGTCACTCGGTTTTCACTGTGAACTCAATGTCTCATAAATGAACTTTAAGTCTATTTTCTATGTTAATTCTGTTGCTTTCGAATGTGTAACGCGGCGTGAACATAAATGCAAAGGTTGTAAAAACTAATAAAAGATGAAGGTGGCGATAAGATTGTGTGTTTTTAATTGACATGTGATAGGAACTTTTGCTGATAATTGAACTTTTAAAGATAGTCCATTTAAGGATCATTTCTCGTTAAGTGTGCAACTCTATAAATGAGGATGAAATGCGTTGGATAGTACAATGCCATTCCATATTAGGAATAATATATTATTCATCCTCATTTATTAATACGAACACTTTCCTAAACAGAAATCATTTTATAAGTGAACTAAGATAAAAAAATGTCAATTCACAAGTTAAGCAGCGCAAAAAAGCGCGCAAAAACAACATCGTCAAACGCGCGGTGGTTGTTGGGAAGAAGAAAACTCGTACCTGGATTTTGCTCTCGTCTGGACGTACAAGGTCTGAGTTCATTCTCAATATCTTTACGTCTCATTCTCTTTGCAATAGCTAAGGCGGTCTGCCCAAGATTGTTAACCAAATTACAATCTGCGCCGCGTTCCAACAATATCTTGACAGCGGTCTTGTGCCCATTGGCTGCCGCAAGCATAAGAGGTGTCCAGCCCGTGTAAGGATCACCATAATCAACAGCAGCACCATGGGATAGGAGTAGCGATGCCATTTGGTCATGACCGTGTTGAACAGCGGCCATTAGAGGGGACCTGTGACATCTCTTGTCCATCTTATCACTGGGGATATTGACGAGCGCCCCTTTTGATATGAGCAACTCGGCAATTTGAATACGGTTACATCGAGCAGCACAATGCAATGCCATTGCGAACAGCCGATTGCAGTGACTAACAACGTCACAGTCCGCGCTCTGTTGTAATAAAAGGTTGACGATTTTTAAATGGCCGTAATAAGAGGCAACCATCAATGGAGACCAACCGTAAACATTTGTTGACGTCTCCGAAGTTAGATTGGCGCCCTTGCTCAGCAAGAAGCGAACAATGCTTTCGCGACCATGAGCGCACGCGTAAATGAGCGGAGTGTTGCCATCTTCTGCGCAATAATTGACAAGATCATTGTTTTTGTCGTTGTTCAACAAGATCTGTACGCCTTCCAGGTTACCGCTGGTGACGGCCAAGATGAACTTAACAGCGGCCATGCGAGTTGATCTCAACAGAGCTCTGCACAATGCTGGAAGAACTGGCTCATTTTGAATAAAGAGTTCCTCTCTAAGAGGCAACTCTCTCTTGAGTCAAGGATGACATTTACGAGTTGAATTAATGATAACTATCGCCAGACACGATCAGCTTATGGCAGCAAAGAAACATCTTATCACTAACCGAGCAATACGTCCAAAAGTATGAGTTTTCGTATGGTACAACGCGATACACTTTCGAAAATACAAAAGAGCGTGTGATAAAAACAAAGGCAAATCTCTCTGTTGTGAACTCATTCGGGTATGACACCCGATCTTGGAGCAATTCGACGTAGGTTCATCGAGAGGCAGGAAATGCTTAAAGCATAATTTAAATTCTTTCGATTCGCGTAAAAATAAATCGAACAAATGCACTTCTCACGTTGCAACAAAAGGCAAATTAGCGAGGGAAGAAAAACAAACAATACGTCGTTACTTCAATTCACTTCCACTAAAAATGTGATTGACGCATTCTGACGTCGTAATATAATCACAATGTGAAAACAAACATCGTGTTGCGGTCAGACAAGACCAACTACCTGCGGAGAAAGGCTATGGCGCTTGGCAAAATGTGTAACCCATTTAAGTTAGGACTATGGATACAGTTTGGCAGAGACTTGACGTGAAGTGAAAGGTCCGGCAGTTGAAGAGTCGACACTACAGCTTAACAACAGGAACACTTCATCAAACGCCGTAATTTCGTGTCTTGCTGTAACTTGATAGTAATTTAATGGGTGCGAGTTGGATAATGCCATTATACAAATTTGTTTACCAAGTAAAAATTAACGAAAATGCTCAGGTAAATTGCCCGGGGTCTGCTCAGAACTAAGACTTTTTTAAGCTTATTAATAAGGTAGTATTTTTTGGCGATAATGAAACTTTGTTATTTATAAATAAACATTTTAGTGTCGTGTTGATTACCCAGATTTACTAGTAGCTTTTTGACCTTCGAGAGATTTAGATACTATGAAATAATGCTACCATGTAAAGGGCCATCCAGGCCACAAGCAACCGGCCACTGTTTGATAAAAGTTGGTAGTTTCAGTTTCCAAAAAAACCATTCAACGTCTCGTCGAACAGCAGGCGATCACGAAGTTCGAAAAATTAAGGTTGTTGAGCTTGTCAGCCATATACATATCACATTTGGGGTCACTTTTCATGTTGTCGATAATTCCGTCGACAAGAAAGTGAATATTTGCATCGTACTTTTTACATGGAAATTCAATTTTAAAACTAACAAAAAAGCAATCAACATCATACTTCGTTTCAATTGTCTTATTGCGAAACAAACCACCCCCTAAAATGGCGGAAATTAACCAAGCAAATCGACATAAGCTCGTTTCATTCTGAGTGGAAAACTTAATCCCGAGCCTCTCCCATAACGGGAAGACATCAGCCCGTGTGAAAACGACTTTAATTGATTGTTTTGAAACGCAATAGAAGCGGAAGTGGGCAGTGCAAGCAATGTGTTTATGCGAAACAAAATAAGTGGGTGAAAAATGCTGTTGTCGTGACAGTATTTCAAATCTGATTAATTTCTATTTTAGTTGACTCATCAATCTGAAAAAGCTTTCTCGCGTAATACACACGATATTCATGGCGTATATGGGAGACAAACTGCACGGAAAAAAGCTCACTTATGTGAATGGTGACTTTTATATGAAAGTTTTCGGAAATTTACTAAGCAGAAAACGATATCAAAAGCTTTAAATGAGTTCTAAAACGAGAAAATAGTCTGGCGAATGGTCAAAATAAAAACGTAATAGTTCTTAAAAGAACTATTAACACTAACCGACTACTCATCAGGTGTCAAAGTCTGCTAAATGAGTGCTTCAAAGTCAAGCGATTTTTATGTTAAGATTAAATGTTGATATATAATACACGTGATGAGTAGTCTGCCGAGATGCATATCGTCTTTCAGCTTTGAAAACAGGTCTTTTAGAACTCTTGGTTTAGTGTTCTGGTTTTAAACAGTTATTTTAAAAACTATTATGTTACTATTTTCACCATTCACTATGGTATTTGCTCTTTTTGAAACAATTTTGAAACTTTTCACCACGACAAAGTCTCTATTTGACTTTAAATGAGTACCAATTAAGGTCATGCTTTGCGCACGTGGTTTGCCATTCTAAGGGACGCCTAAAATGGCCAACCACTTTAGGAACAGCAGTATTCGTCAATAGCTACTCGGAGTATAGAACAAATAAACTTGAATATCGAAAAAAACTGCTAATCATAAAAGCATTGTCTACATGAAAAAGATGGTATAATATTTGGTACCTATTGTAAATATACTTGGTTGATTAAGTAGTTTGAGGAACTGATACAAAATGGTCAGTGAAATAAAAGAACATGACGGAAGCTTGTAGCTAATTTATGCAGCATCGAAGCATAGGTTACACGTGCATTAAAATGAAATGTACTTCTTTGCTACGAAATATTTAAGGTTTTGACGACATGGATTGGAACTCATCCACGCAGTTATAGCTAACTAATAAACATGTTTTATTTTGAAAATATTCATTGAACATAAATATATACACGTTCTTTTCTCCCTCACTCAAAGACGATCACGATGGACTGCAGTAAAATTTCCTCGCCATACCTTTTGTGCGTTGATTTCAAAACACCTGTTGACTTTGTTGAGTCAATAGCAGGCCAAACCGTTTCTTGATTGTAACGCGTTCCTTGGAGACCTTGTCGTCGGGGGAAAATCTGGCTGGAAAATTGTGACAATGAAAACATTAATCATTTACACAAAACTATAAATTTTTGATTTCGTTCAAAGTGACACAGTCAAGTAGAACCACGAAGAGAGACTTACACCAAGCCGAATTACATAGTTTCTGTTTAAAAATGTCGTGCACAGTCCGCAATTTTTTATAAATTTTTAAATTATAGAAGAAAAAGGTTCACAATATGCTGTCTGCAGTTGACAATTCATCAATTATAAGGCAAAGCCAGTTAGAAAAATTGGGTTAACGATTTCCGACGGTCAACGCACGTGTCAGAAATACGAGATTAAGGACCCGTCCACACGTATACGGATATTTTTGAAAAACGGAGGTTTTTTCCTCCGTTTTGGCCTTGCGTCCACACGTAAACGGCGTTTTCCGTGACCATAAACGGAGGTTTTCCAATACGCTCTCCAGAGTGAAGACTTTTGAAAACGCCGGTTTTGTGTTTACGTGTGGACGAGCGAAAACGGAGGGTTTTGAAAACGATGACGTCAATAATTGAGTCCAGTCTCATGATTGAGTCGTACGAGTACTTTTTAAAATGGCGGGTCACAATCAAATGGTCGGACTTAATGCTGTATATGTAGAATAGTGGCAATAAAATAGAAAGAAGTTGCTCTTGGGACATTTGCAAATCTTATTTTACAAATACAGAACGACTACTTATAAAAGCAGAAGGCGCAAGTGTGAATAAAAACCATTTTCCGTCAAATCAAAAGAAAGCTAGGACATGACATGCAATATGCGCAGATGCAAAGTTATAGAGAAAAACAAAAACATCTCTAACATTGTCACGGATATTACGAGTGGCGTAACAAAGTGCTGATGAATTTGATATGCATTTGTTAAAACAAGCTTAAAAAGACAAAGAGCATGCCAAAAATATATGATTAAGAATTTGCTAAGCGCTTATACAAGCACCAATTTCAGAGCTCGCTACGTTACAAATTAATTGGGAATTAATCTGAACATGCGTAGTCACCCCACCAACTCTCCAAGTTCATGGCAACGACCAACTGTATGTACTAGCACCGATTATTGAGTACTTAGCTCGCTCAATCACAAATTTTCAAATAAAGGAACTGCGCATGCGCAGTATGCTTGAGCATGCACAGTCGACTTGACCAGCTGCCCAAGTTCATGGTCATGGCAATGACCAACTGCATCTACTAGCACCGATTTTTAAGTATATAGCATGCGTAGTGACAATTTAATAGAGAGATCAGTCCACTCGACTAATTGTTGATAGTCATGGCAACGACTAACTATATGTACTTGCACTACATTTGTGGCAATTAGCTCACTTAGTCGCAAATTATCAAAGAAAACATCTGGGCATGCGCGATAATGATGTCAATAATACCACAACTTTCGCAAGCCTTTGAATTTATGTATATATATATAAAGCTAAAACTTCATATAGTAGATGTCAACTAGCAGTCGAAGCTGGGTGCGATTAGATATGCAGTGGCTTAGGGGTTCACACATCGGTCGCGACAGCACTCTCCCTGCGTACCCCGAGCAAAGCCTATCGCAGGGGATCTCGGGATCTGATGGGCGGAAGCTTGCTACGTATTGGCTTCCCCAAGTAGGATAGCGTGGAGGGGCCGAAATCTCCTACCGAAACGTTAACATGCGGCGTTCTAGTGCCTTACACTCAAGAGGGTATCGGGAAGCATGGACCGAAAACGGGGTTTTTTGCTTTCGAACTTTATCTTTTTGTTTACAAAATAAGCATTGTTTATATAAATGTTCATATAAATAATATAAATAATATGAACATTGGCATCAATATACCAAGCGATGTTTTGATTAACTGTTTCTGACACTTATAATTTAAGACAACCTTAAACATGTTTTATACAATTTTTATTGGATTATATCTTTCTGACCTAACTCTCTTATTTACTGTTTCTCATGTATCACGAGCAAACCATACATGGGCTTCAAAGCAAACAACGACTATCCGTTTCCCTTAATTAACATGCGACGTCTAGTGCTCAACTATCTCGGGGTATTTGAGCACTAGACGTGTCACTAGAAAAAATTTGTCTTTTTTCTTTACAAGAATTCTTCTCATAAAAGAAACTAGAACATGCAAGGATACTGCAAAAATTCAAACAACTTCTGCCTTTTTGACTTATAATTTAAACAAACTCGAAGCATCTTTATACGTTTTTTTTAATTGTTACTTTTTGCAATGTAACTTTGTCATAACTCTCTCGTGATGAAGGAGAGCCTCCTCTTCACACAATAAAACTCGCTCATCATGAACGAAAGCATCCATGGGCTTCGTAGAAAAAAGGGATTATATACTTTTTTATAATAGTTTCTATAAAGATAACATTTAATAAGCCAAGCAATTTGTATCGTGGAAATTGAACTTCGCTTTCAACTATTATGTTATAAAATTTTGATTCATTTTGGATAATGAATTTCTTTTTACCTTACAGTATTCCATGATTCAATCTAGAAAGAAACTTCTCTTCTCTAGTAATTTTGCAATTAAACAGCACACTTATCGAATTCAACGGAATTTGGCCAGTAATAATCCTTACAAAAAAAGTCATTTGCACGACAACATGTCAATATTCAAACTTTGCTTTGATCGTTATGCTTTGTTTCTAACTCAAATGGTTAATATTTACTGTTATGCCTTCCGCCTTTATAAATAATCGTTCTAAATAACTAAATTCACGAATAAAGTAAATGGTTTGAACGCGGGAGTATCGTCACATGTTTGTAGATGTAGATCGTCCAGGTTGGTATAGTCCTGAGAAGGACTGTTTTTGTTGTTGTTGACTGACGTTTCGACAACCTTAGCGGTATGACTCTGAAGATGACATAGCGCTATCCATTGGATAGTGTTATTCTTTTGGATAGTAAAATTTTCAAACTTATAAAAAGTTATTTGTATTTTCCTTACGACATAGAAATTTTTGTAATCTGGGAAGCAATATTTTCCTTAAGCGAATTCTCATTTCAAATCTTATATTTTTCTCTGTTAAGAGGTTTCTTAAACATTCAAAAAAGCTTGCTATCCAGTGGATAGCGCTGTTTGATCTTTGTGCAACCGGCCCCAGATGCATATGTGAAAGGCAAAGGAAGTTAGGAATGCTATATGGGGTAGTGCCCAGTCTACAGGGATAAACCCCGATTGAACCTCAAAATATAGACATATCACAATGATACACATAATGTTTAGAACAAGTTCCCAACAACATAGGACCCATTCAGCTATGACCCATTTGTACTTTTTACTTTATATATATATACAACATAGGTAGACCCCCTCCCTATCCCTGGTAAACTAGCTACTATATCAAATTCAGCAAAATGAACTTCGTCTTCATAGAAAAGAAATTTTATCAATTGTATTTGTAGTAAATGAACACAAAAAGACTTGTAGTACAGGAGTGAAAAACCAAGCTAGCTTCAATAACTTGACAAAAGCTAGATACACCAATAGAGAACAAGGTACATTCCGAACAAAAATAGCTGTACCCGAGGTATTCTTTCAGTAAGCAATGTATATAAGTTTTTACAATCTTTCATGCACAGGCATTAATAAGTTCAGAGCTACATTAAGTTACATTAAACTATACCTGGATGAGAAGATAAAGTTCTATTTCCTTGGGGGTCAACTTTCTGAAATACAAGATATCACATTTCTTAACAACAATTCCAAAAGAAAGCCATCAAACATAAAGTGAATATCAAATCTGAATAAATGTAGCGTCTTGAGCAGCCTGTGTCTTACATTGTAAATTCTATAACATGTATTCATTTCTTCAGAAATTTAAAGTTTCGTGGTCATCAAAGTAAGAAATATGGTCAAAAACAGACTCGAATCATCCCCTTGGAACTTGAAATTCTAAATGCAGCTGAAATTATTATTGATAAACACAATACTTTAAACACGACATTTCGTGTTTAAACAAAACAGCAATGATGGATATGGCATCCAAACAAAACAAGCTGATTGTATTCAACGTGTATTTCTACATTGAACTTGCTACTTACAAATAAATGGATGATGGTTTGGTTAGCCATCATGTTTTATGCCCACTGTCCACACTATACAACATGCCCTTCACGTTAGTTTAACTACAATTAGCCTGTTACTAACCTTCAATGTATACACTCGGTTACCCTGCTCGTCCAAATAGTGCATTAAATGCATTTTTGCCAAATATTCAACTCTGTAAAGAAACCAGAATTATTCAAGATACAGAGAAGCTGTACTGTCGTGGTCAGGTAGCACGTGTTGTTAGTTTAAGTTTACTAAGTTACCGACTGAAAGCTTGATTATTGTAGTATAATATTAAATTTCTCACCTCACATCGAGCAAGCCCGGTTAGCTCAGTTGGTAGAGCATCAGACTTTTAATCTGAGGGCCAGGGGTTCGAGTCCCCTATCGGGCTGCTTACATTTTTATTTTTCAATTTTATGTGCGTGAATAGAATAACATCATTCAGAAAAAAATTTGTTGTAAAAACGTCTTTAGCAGACATTGTTTTTGTTTTTAAAATTACTAACATAATTTTAAAGGTTTTGTGTACTTGGCGTTGAGCGTGATAACGTAAAAAGATAAACCAAAAAGTAAAAGGGAAATCTTTAAGGTCTTGAGGGCCTGGGTCTTGTACCAATTCAGCTACCAATTTATCTAACCAAAATCCTTTGCGCAGCATTACGTGCTCATGCGTCACATTGCCTCAAATGATCGATCAATTCCGCTTTTATGAAATCAGTGACGTCATAAATAAAGCCATTAGGAGACAATTCGCCACAGTTTGCAACATCACACTTATGGTTTGAAAGCTTTTCAAATCATTCAGTTAAAAATGTCTTCGCTGATTGATTCCGAGGCTATTCGTGGCGCTTACGAAGACGTACGAAACGATAAAACATCAACTGTGTGGTAGGTGCTTTCACCTTGTTTCCACGGCAGTCAATTCTATCGATAGGTTGCGTGTCTGAAGTGTCAAGAAGCGCATCCATTGGCAAGTGTAACCTGTCTTATCACCGGCAATTCGATACATTGCACTGTAGCATCTTTGTACGCAGCACTTGGGCTATTTAAATATGAAGGAATAGTAGTCGAAATGATAAAAACTGATTTGTATCATTCAAACACCGTTTTTACGTACCTGGCTATTGATAATAGGAGCGCTGTTTCTCAGTTGTCGACTGAAATTATCAGATATGCAAAATGCCGTGAGATCAGAATGCGGTATCGACTCTTGATGGGAGTCGGTGTAACACTATTATCTTTGACTGAATGTATATTTCGTTATTTTCCTACCCAACAGGGCTGTCTTCAAATATGACGATAAGCGTATAGTGTACACTGGAGATTGTGGCGATAAATACGAGGACTTTCTTAATTTTTGCGAAGGTATGTCTGATGAATTATCGCTGTATGATAATGTTTTCCTAATAATATAAACAATTTACAGATGACGCTCGCATATACGCGTACGTTCGAGTTGAAACTGGTGACGAAATGAGCAGGCGAGCAAAATTCGCTTTCATAACATGGATTGGACCCGGTGTCTCTGCGCTGAAAAAGGCAAAAGTTAGCACAGATAAAGGCTTCATCAAGGAATCGTGTCCGGTAAGGGAAGCCAGACTAGACTCCGTATCTTCATAACACATCCTGAAAGATAGACTTTCTTGTTTCTATCAATCTCTGTTTAATATGGCGACTTCGACACTGATGAATCGCAAACTATCTCATATTTTATTAAGTACAGCTGTAGACTTCGAAAATGTTCCACTTCCTCAAATTTTTCTGTTTAATTTTTTGTTTGTATTATTTCGCAATGGTGGGCGTTACGGTACTTAGTTTACCAAGATCCAAATTTAGGGTGTTTGGCAGACAAATGACGAACGCGAATGAGTTCTTTAATCTCGAGTGGTTGTAGCCTAACTACCTATTAAGACATTCATACAATATTTGGGGCAGAGTTCTTTGGACTTTTCATTTACCGCCGATAATTGCCGCTAAACGCTTTCAATGTTCAAAGCATTTTTTATCGGCCTGCTACGGTGCACCGGTCACAGACACACTGCATTTTTATTCGAATTTGCATTTACATGAGATGGCAAAGGAGGTTATGCAGGAGATATGAACTGAAACCATAGATCGGGCTCATCTTCTGATTACTCCATACATTTGTAAAATACAAATAAATCTCTTATTTGAATAAATCGTTGCAAATCATTGAACGAGAAGTCGCCGGTGTGTTGTTGAAATTCCTCATGATCAGTAAGATCAAACTTGTCACGTGTATAATCTTTGTCGTATTTTGAAACCGTTTTCTCTATTTGCCATTTTCGGTACTTGAACTGCGTATTGCCAGCCGGTTTTCGAAATGGCTCTAAAAAGGACCGCGTGACGTGTAAATGTGCATTTTTTGCCTTTATAGAGCTTTGGCAAGGAAATTCTCGCCGACGAAAAGTCGGAAATTTTAGAAGAGAAGGTCAAAGAAGTCTTGAAGGCAGCAGGTGGTGCTAATTATGGTACTGGCAAGTAGCCGGGATTTTTGAAAATGAACACTTGAATCTGGATAAATTGTATTCCTGTATAATATTTTTGTATTGGATTTTGTTTAGAAATATGACATAACATATCTGCACTTACTAACAAAAAAATAAATTAGAATAATTGGTCAAATATTCTTGGCAATTTAAATGAAACCGATGTACGCGTTTTGTTTTGAAATACATGTAGTAACTGCTCAAAAACAAGTGTGATTTTTTCACACACAATGGCTATGCCTTACATTTTTCATGTGGAAAACGTCACAATTACCCAGTGGGTGCACCTTAGATTTCTTGCATTTTGCAAAGCTTGAAAATCAGAATGCGGTTATGTATTTCTTTTCGTAGAAATGTATTCTTCCCGTATGCGCTTTAAAAATTCTAGAATGGGGAGATTTTGTCTAACGTATAAAATAGTATCAATTACATTCCATAAACAAATGTGCTCTTGGATGGTTCTCTTTTGGCTGAAATTTAACAAGTTCTATTTCATGATTTGATTAAGAACTTAATTTTATTAAGTACCTATAAAAAAGCACACCACTTCACGGATGTAGATTGCTAATTTGTCTGAGTCTGGATTATCACATAAGACTTGGAATGACATCTCTTGATCACCCGAGATAGCACTGTAACTGTAAGGTGCGCTTTGTCGTCAGCGAACTTCTACCAAAAGACAGGCAAGGATGAGCAAGTGGGGAGCAGACCCCCTTCGAATGACATTTTCAAGTCTATAAATCATAACATGTAAGGGCCATTTTTGAGGGGCGAGCGATTCAAACGATTTCCAATTCTTTTTCGCAATGAATTCGAGATGCATAGATTTCGTAAAATCAAATTCCTTCTTTAATGGCGTTGCATACGTAATCATTATGTAACATTGCCTCAAAGGGTTGATCGATTCCTTGGCATCTTATGGAATCAGTGATCAGTGACGCTACAGTTAAGGGCGGATGTTATTATTCTGTTTGTTCTGGATTTATGATTCACGATTGGTTTGATAAACGACGAACAACAATTAGTGTTCATCCATATTGTTTTATTGAGCCAATTGGAAAACAATTTATAGAAAGCGGTCCTTACCGTTTACTTATTGATAAACGAAGCGTGTGGCAGTCACTTGGTTCAGTGTGACAGCTGCATCGTTGACAGAGCGTATATTTCTAACACAGCAAGGAGCAAGGCTGTTGGCAAAAATGACGATCAGCGTATCGCGTACATTCGTGATCTTAGTATCAACCATGACGATTTTCTTCAATTTTGTACAGGTATACCTTGTTAATTGTTTTTGTTATAATTAGTAATATACAACGAATAGGCGATAAACTTTACATACATTTCTTTAGATACAAGGATCGTCAATGAATCCAATCATCGATTTCGATGCTATTCGTGCCGCTTACGAAGACGTGCGAAACGACGATTCACCAACTGTGTGGTAGGTACTGTATTTTGTTGCCGAATGATAAGTGTTTGATTATGGAGTACGGCTGCAGCCTACTTCAAGTGCTGGCGTGGCGGTGTTCACAAGAAGCCCATCCCATCACCTAGAGGTGCAACTGGTATCATAAAAACTAAAATAATGCTAAAGTAATCTATCAGTGACGGAGATATCAGTCGATGTTTATGATACTTGATAATCCAAGCACTGTGTTATCGTTATCGATCGAAATCATACCCGAGTAATCTAAACCTAGGTGTCCCCAAAATGTGGCGTCGCTCTTAAATCGGGATAGTCTATGTAACAATTAAATCTTTCAATGCATATTTCCTACCCATCAGGGCCGCTTTCAAATATGAAGGTAAGCGCATCGTGTACGCCGGTCACGGGAATAACTATGACGGATTTCTTCGATTTTGTACAGGTACGTATATTATATAATTATTGCTGTTATAATCAGTTCTGTTGTTACATAAAACTTACAATAAGTCAAACAATTCGTACAAATGTAAACAATTTACAGATGACGCTCGCATATACGCGTACGTTCGAGTTGAAACTGGTGACGAAATGAGCAGGCGAGCAAAATTCGCTTTCATAACATGGATTGGACCTGGTGTATCTCCTTTGAAAAAGGCTAAAGTCAGCACAGATAAAGCTTTCGTTAAGGAAGCCTGTCCGGTAAGGAAAAGTAGACTGTATTTCTTTAAACAGTGTCCTTTACGAAGACTTTTTGTCTCTTACAAGACTTTGCTAAATACGAAAATTTACTCAGATGTTGCTGCCACGTCTTAAATTATCCTTTATCGGCCACGTCACACGATTAGGCAATAGGGCGTGAACGTTAAGTGAGTAACACGAACCGAAATCTCATACAATAATTTTATGTACTGACATCGACATATAGACTGTTAATTTAAGCATTGATGAAATCAATGATGCAATCAATTTAAGCATTGATTCAATTTAAGCCTTGATGAAATCAATGATGCAATCAATTTAAGCGTTGATGCAATTTAAGCACTGATGAAATCAATGATGAAATCAATTTAAGCATATGATGAAATCAATATTAAAGAAAAACTTTTCGAGAAACAACACATATATATATATATATATATATATGTATTCTTACATGCAGTTATTACATGTTAATATTTCAGAACGTTTCCGGTTCATTAGGTGTGTAAAACATGCAATCAACCGATCCGTAACCAGGGGAGTGCACTGGATGCACGTGCAATATTGAAATTATTGAAAATAAAAATGATCTTTATATTTTTGAACCTGTTAGTTTCCTGGTAGCTTTAAATAAAAAGTGGACGAGCTTTGCTCTCTTAAGGCCGATTTCCATTCAGTGCAAATTGTCGCGCGATCGACTTTTTCCGATCATTTTCTTTTCAATTGTAAGCTCTCGACCGGAACAGTTTTACACTGCTGCACACAATTCAAAAGAAAGTGATCGCAAAAAGTCGATCGTGCGACAATTTGCACTGAATGGAATTCAGCTTTTACATCCACTTTGCGATCAATCAATAAACATTTATTCAAGAAGCATAGTCGTCTATTGCAATTTGACACTTTATTTTAAATTTACTGTTTAATAAGCTATTTTTGTTGTTTAAAAGAATTGATGTAATGCTAAATTTCATAAATATATAGTTGTGTTATACAACTCCCTTATTTCAAATGTGCACTCCCTATGAAACTCTCTGTTCACGGCCTTGACAACGCTAACAGCCACAAGTAGACTTTCATTTGAATGCTTCATGCAATCCGGTTGAAACTTTGCAGCCGACAATCAAAGGAATAGAGGAGAAAATATACTCTAAAAAGCATCATCTTGTAAACTTAAGATTATAGCAAGAGATAAGATTTTTCTGCAAATTCATTAAATTGGCTCAAGAACGACTTTGAATTACAGTCGACAAATTGTCTGTAAATCCTATCTCTCAATTTTATATAACATTTCTATATTGCTAAGGTACAAGCTAGCAAATATAAGTGCAATCGTTGTGGCAGATCGATGTACATAGGTGTAAGAAAATGGATAATTGAGGAGGCTGATTATCATTAACCATAATATGAGGTGTTAAGTTGAAATCAACTGTTTTCTACGGATTAGAACATGCATGTGTACGAACACGAACAACTACAAATCTTCCTATACACCTATGTTGATGTACGTATTTCTACTTGCCAAGCCAGCAACCTCGGTTGCTAATAACATCTCTAAGAAGACTTGATGACGTATATATGAGCATTTCTTTTCTTTGCCCTTGTAGAATTATGATAAGGAAATTCTTGCTGACGAAAGGCCGGAGATCGCACAGCGGAAAGTAAAAGCGGCCTTGGAGTTAGCGGGAAAATGAGTTCCGAAAACTGAACAAAACTACATTTTTTTGTTTTGTAATGTGGCATACCACCTAGGCATTTTTTTGAAAAAATTCCAAAATCAAATAAAAGGTGAAACGATCTTAGCAAATATAATAAAATTCATATGAAAGTGCAGTTTGTACTCGAGCAAACGTCTTTTGTCGACGCGAAGAATGGTGAGTGGGTGTGGTGGGGGTTTGTAATGCTATATGAATTTTTCAGTTTTCACTAACAAATATGTCTGGAAGGCTACCATAAGGTAAGCCTGGTCCACTTAAGTAAAATAAGCATAAAGGACAAGAATTTTGTTTCTTTCGCTTTAGTGGCTTATTAAAACATCTTTGATAACTGATTTTTTCCCCTTATACTTTTGCTCAAGTCGATGCGAGATTGTACCCCGGACACTCTCTCCTCGTGCTCGGGAAGTTCAAATGCGAGGACGCCTTCACTGTTCAAATGGCATGCGCCTTTTTGCAAGTATTTTTACGATTAATGCAAAGTAGACCCACATGTGCATCTTTACTGAGAACTTTTAACGTCGATTCAAAATCAACAACAAATTACTACGTCTAACATTTCTTCTCGAATAATCGAAATAAAACTAAAAATCTCGAAATTATCCAAATTTATCCAAAATAATAGTGCACTAACACATACGCGTGAGATATCACATAAAAACCTCAAAATTTCGTTCCGTTCTTCCAATCAGAACAAGATATCCAGAGTTATATCCACTTTCGTATCAAATATCTTGATGTAAGTGGTCTTTAGGTACGAGTTGTAGTAATAACCGTCTACCTTGGACTCCGCAAGCGCTTTCGAGCTGGCCTTGTCATTTTCCTCGACTTTCTTTTCCAACGCCAAAACCCCGATCTTCACGCTTTTCGGATTAACTGTTCCCAACAATCCGATGTAATAGTAGGTTTCAACAGGCTTGTATTTATCGTGTACACGTTTAACGCGTACTTGTTGCCCGCTGTTCACACCTTTGTGGCTGATTTCTGTCAGGCGGTACTTCTTCTTTGTCTCGGCGTCACGTGACAGACCATCGTCGTCCAAGTACAAAGTGTAGCGATCGTCTCTACCCGGGTAGATGTAGAAAGTGATGGTGTTCTCTTTCCTTGAGAGTATAATTCTCCGATATACTGCTCCAATTCTCGCATGGGGATGATTGCCCCTAAATACATTGACATTATAATAATATTAACCAAAACGTGTGCGCTTAAATTTACGCGTGGACTACTGCTTGAAGTTCTAAGTTGACAATTTCGCTTTGTCATGCTGTCTTATTGTAATTACATAATTACATTCTAATTTTAGTTACATTACGTCATATATTGTAAATAGCAATTATGTCAAATTTATAAAAAGAACTGTACGCTATACTTTATAATTAGCTTGTCGACAGTATATAAGCAGGGGACAGCTAGAGTGCTTATTATGAGATATTGTGTAATATATGAAAGATACCGAATGCTCGTTATAGTTGGCTGTTTGTTTCTGAACGTATCCTCGTTAAGATTTGAGGACAGAGAAGAGTTAAAGATATTGTCTGAGAAGCAAAGCTATTTGCTTTTGGCGTGAACAGATAACTTTATACTATCTTGTTATTTCTTCTCATTAGCTTTCTTCGTTTAATAAATAATATAAAATAATGAAAGTCTTCTGTTCTTAAATCTTTCTCGTTACGGTGAACGTAAGATCCGTTTGTAAACATATTTCGTTTATTGCTTTTCTCGTTTAGATAAACGCCATTCATCGAGGTCTACCTAGATCAGTACACATGAAAAAAGAACCCACCTTCCCGGATGTAGATGGCTGTATTGTCCCATTCAGGCTTATCCCATGGTGCATAGAATGAGAACTCTTGACCGCCTGAGACCGCTGGTCCAAGAGGCGCTTTGCTGTCAGTGAAATGATACCAAACGCTTCCTTGTGGTAGATAGACAGGACGATTTGTTTGTCCCGGGTTCACGATAGGACACACAAGGATGTTACGTCCGACAAAGAACTGATCGTCTAAACGGTTGGCCGTGTATCCATCAACCCAGCCCCACGAGTGATCATCGTCACAAGCAGCATCGTAGTTAAATACACCTAATGAAGGCAACCAAAATGAGCACGATTTGAAGAGTTTTTCACAGAGAAGTGAACAAACAAACATCTAAATTTTAATATCCTCTGAATCTGAAATATTTGAAAGAAATACAGTGTGATTTTGTAATACAAAATTATCACAATAGAGGACCGTTGACCCCACCCCGCCCCCCCGTTAAACAAATGAGCCAACTTCTAGCTTCAACTGTAACATAAGATGCGTTGTCCAGTTTAATATACATATCGCTGATCAAAACCCAAAATTACCTGGCTCGATTTCATCCATGAAAAGAGGGCGACATATTGGTTTACCAGTCACAGTATTCTCGTACATTGCATCGTAGAAAACCTGGATTAGACGGTATCGCAACTCGATATACTTTAGGCAAATGGTCGGCACAGGCTCGGCATATCTATTGAAAGAAGGTAATGGGGCATGTTTAATTATTGTAATTCATCTTAATCATCACAGCTAGAGCCCACTTAATAAAATCACATTTGTTTGGCTTTCTCTAAGAGTGTTTTTTAAGTGAAATTTGCATAAACTTATTTATAAGCCAAAAGAAATATTAAGTTGTTTACAAAAAAATTCATAATATATTAATGTTTATTTATGTTAAGTGGAAGTTGACAAATTTCAAATACCTAATCAGAGAATAGTGTTGTCAACATTGGTTGTTTAAGCACATAAAAAAGTGCTTGTGAAAATGGCTTTAAACATGAAATAGCATATCAGTTGTATGTTAATTTCAACATTATACATGCTGAATTGGTGTTCTGAGGAAAAACAGAGTAACTCACTTGTACGGCTCTTGATATGGCTCTGAATAGTTGTCGTAATGGTTTCTAAACCAAGGCAAAAACGCTCCTTGAATAGTCCATCTTGTAAGCAACTCGGGATCGACAATCTGACCCATGTACTCGCAGCAGAAGCCACCAATATCACAGCCAGACACCGGTTGCCCTGACAGCCCAATCGTAAGCACCAATGGAATGTTGATCTGTACGAATTCCCAGTTCGATGTGCTGTCCCCAGTCCACAGTGCCGCGTGACGGTGAACTCCAATAAAGCCACCTCTGGCGATGATGAAGTTCCGTTTTTCACCGTTGATACGGTCCAGTCCAACGTGCGTTGCTTTGCAGAGATTGTAGTTATACAGGCAGCGAATCTTGGCGAATGGCTTTTTCCCAACCGACACAACCGTCTGTGCATAACGGGTTTCTTCATTATCTGATATCATGAGATCCATTGGAAATGAAAGGAGTGGACAGGGACTTTGATGTATACTTGCTTTCATAGCGGGCGTTGTCATGTCTTGCCAAACGAAGTCCAATCCCCAGTCTAGCAGATCCTTGGAAAGAAATAAGTATTATTTCATGATTGTTCCATATTGCATGTTTGAGACATACTATATACGCTTGATGTTGTATTTATTGTATAGGAAATGCTATTCGACTGTGATTGATTGGTTTCAGAGCATTAAATAGTACACATTTGTAATAAAACAAATATAAGTAAAAAGAAACATACCTAACACACACATACCTAACACAAATATACCTACCACAAACATACCTACCACAAATTTTCGTTCCACAAATATACGTAACACAAGTGTACAATTAACAAAGCAAATTAAAAAAGTAATCAAAGGAAGTTGCACTGTTTTGCGTCATCTGTTTTTGAGCCAAATAACGTGAACTGTGATGGAATTTCACGTGTGTGAAGAACAAGTGTTGTTTTGATTTCTTTGAAGAACTGCGAGTTCGTGTTTTCAGCAAATGAACAAAAATACATTGCTATAAGGATACGGCACTAATACCATGTGAAATAATCTTTCAGAAGACTTCATCTTCGGTTGCATATGAATTTTATCTCAAATGTAGGGAAACGTTTGAGTATTTCACATAAGTACCACAAATGTCTCCTATTACAGTACGCTCTTCGAAAAAATTTTGAAAAAGCTCAAAGAAAAAAAGACTTGTCTAATCAATGCACCTGATACTGATTGCCCCACCATTCTTCAACTTCAGGTTTTCCAAGATCTGGGTAATGACCCCAAGTCAACATTCCCCGGCCGTAGTTCACATTTCCGATGAAGAATTCCTCGTCACCATTGGCATCCAATGAAAGAGGTTGTCCCTCGTGTTGATTCACCACGAACATTTTCTTCGCCTTACCGCTGTCCAAGGCTTTATAAGGACTGTTCTCGTCATTCTCGTCCACATTGCAACTGATAATAGTGTGATATTTGTACTCATCTGAAATGAAGTGGAATAAAACGAACATGGAAGTAGGCATATTGGTGTAGCGAACAAAGTAACTTCATTAAAATTTTTTCAATAGGCAGATTAACATAACGGCTATGACGTCAGGTGACAACGCTTTATATTTGAGTCACATGTCTTATGTGCCATTTCAAAAAGTAATCATTGCTAGTGAGATATGACCCAGTGTAAGCAACTGCCTTATCTGCCCGTCATCAGCATCGCTGGCAAAGGGTTTTGGGTCAATTGTTAGTGAAAGAAAACGCGAAATTAACTAATTAAGAGTATCATGACGACCAATTTCTTCAGAAATTTATCGTTATTACAGTATGTCTGTGAACGCTGAATGTTTTCAGAGCGCAAGACTAATTGATCGCTCTGGCTACGTCACTGGAGTCCAGGTACATTTAAATGACGTCATACCTTATATCCCCAATCGTGAAGCGAGCGAAAGAATTCCTTGGGATTAGGAAACTTCTTTGGACTGTAGGTAAAGGTTCGATAGTTATTCTGGAAATCAACATCAACATGCATACCGTCGCAAGGGATCTTTGCCTCCCGGTACTGTAATGCCACCTGCAGGAGACTCCACTTGTTGTTGTAGCACGGACCGTACCCACCTTGGTGGTAGCCAAATACGTACTTTGGCTTCAGGTGGGTGCGACCAGTCAGTTGGGTCAACTCGTTTAACACCTGAGCCACGTTATCACCAGCAAAGAAATAGTAATCAAGTTCCCCGTGAAGAGCACCAATATAGTACTTGTCGCCTTGATAAAAACAAAAACAAGTTAACGGAGTTTTTTTGAAGGACTCGGTTACGAAGCTCGGTCAGGCTTATTTACTATGTAGAGAATTTTTAACATCTTAAATTGATGGTTATAAAGCCTTCAAGAAACCATAAAATTTTGTAATCATTGGGATCATCAGTGTTTAATTGTAAATACTGCTTGGTTTAAATTGCAGCATTCTGTCTTCAAAATGCACTTATCGCCAATGCCAAAATAAACTCCTTCAAGAAGAAATAAACGGGAAACACGCTCGTATACGCGTCCTCTCAGCACAACTAACACAAGCACACTCCACAATAAATTTAACTTTACAATTCGTTTTTTTTTTTTTGTCTATTTCTATGGCTATAATCAGAACTTTATGTTGGGCATTAATTTTTATCACACGAATTCGATTTCCGCTCGGCAAGTCTCTCGCTACAATTTTAAATATTGTATTGAATTTAAAAACTTGAACATTGCGGTCAGGGTTAGTTTTGTTAATGTGGAGTGCTTCTTTGATTTTAAGGGTGAATGAGGTGTCGGCAGTGTCGATGATTTTGAAGCAAGAGGGTGAATAGTTGGTTTTACATGAGTGAGATTGAAGAAGGTGTCGGTAGATATGAGAGTTTTTGTCTGTTGTAGTATGTTCCTGATTCTGGTGGATAAATGGCGCGAAGTTTCGCCAATGTATCGGGAATTACATCCCGCGCAATTGAATTCATATACCACCATTGATTTGATTGAATCAGGGATTGGGTCTTTGAATGAGAAAAGGTTTTTGATTTTGAATGATGTGAAAATTAGTCGAATGTCAATATCTGTACAGAAGCGTTTCATAATGTTTGTAAGTCTGCGTTGTGTGTGTCTTGAGTAATGTCCGATGTATGGTAGTTTGAAGTATAGAGTTGTTATTTTGGAATTTTCATTTGTGTTGGTTGTGATCGTCGTGTCAGTAGTTTCGGTGTCTAGTTTGAGGTTGTTGCTTTGTTTGTTGTCGAGATATCGTTTTACAGTTCTGTTAATAAAGTGAAGTGGGAAAGAGTTTCGTAAAAGAGTGGATGTGATGTTTTTTATGTCTCGTTGAAAGCCATTGTTTGTATTGTTAAGTTTGTATGCTCTGTCGATTAGTGTGCGTATAAGTCCGGTTTTGTATGAAAGTGGTGTGAAACTAAAATAGTTCGTCAGAAGTCCTGTGTATGTTGGTTTGTGGTATGTAGATGTGGTAATTCTTCGAATACTTGATGTAGGATGTAGAATGCGACATAACATGCAGATACTGCAGTTTTAACAATAAGTTTTAACGAATTTCTAAATGAAGTTTCCTTGAAAAAGCGGACTAGCCCAGTTGGTAAAATCTTTGGAGCTCCGCAACCAATGGTACTGTTTTAAAGATTTTCAATAAATAATTGAGCTGCTGTAGTTTATTTCGAAAAAACGCGTATTCTGTAATGCCATTATTTGAAATAATCAACTTAATTGATAGAAATTTTAAAATCTCTCCCTGATGATTATAGTTCAACATCTTTCCTTCAATTTTTCAGTCTTTTCAACCTAGCTCATTACTGCACCCACAACAATTAGAGATGCTTGAACTGGAGCCTTTTCCATAGCAACTTCTTTTTGTGACCCAGACCTCTCTCTCTGTCGTGTTTGGTATACGTAGCCACGATGCACATCATTAAAATTTCTGTATAATTTGAGGTGGCATTATACTTGACAATGGTTGGGCACATTTGAGCGACACAGTGCCAACATTTTCTACCGAATATCCGCTGTACAAATCAACGCAGTTTGATGTTGGTGAAGTGAAATTCGATCCTTTTTTTGCTACCGAAGCTGCAGCTCAACCGGAGCCAAAGAATTTGAAGAAATACAAGGTAAGCAATTAAACAACACTTGCAAATCTCGATGTATTGAAAGTATTTTAAAACGCAGCTGTATATTCCAGGTAAAAGTGAATCTCTGGTTCAGTCCTGAACACACAAACTGTGCCATTCACGACCATCACAGTGAAAACAAGGCTAAGGAAATACTCGAGGTTCACACGCAGGTCTACGGAGTCGGCCGCATGCAGAAGTTCCACGATGATAAGTTCTCGACAATTTACGAGGATGTCATCCTTGGTGAGGGAATGACTCACACTCCTTTTGCCGCTGTCCACGAGGACGGTACCTTCTATTATCCATGGCATCAGTATTACGCTGATACCGATTGTATCTGGATGGCTGTAGAATTTCACCCGCAGTAACGTTATAAAAAGGATCGATTTGGAAATTTGAATAATAGACTGATGGGTATAGTTGAAATGAGTTAAAAAGCAATGGCTTTTATGAAACTTAGGGCGGCCATTATTAGTGATTAAAAATTATTTGATATCGGTATACACTGCTGTCTCAAATAAAGAATCAAACATTGTAACACACTCTACTAATAAAGTAAATGGTGCAGTTTACAAAATAAACTGCTCCGACTGCCATGCTTCCTATATCGGGGAGACTGGCAGGAACTTAAATATAAGACCTACTGAACACAAACGAGGTACAAACGATGACGTAAGAACATGATAACAAATACGGCTAACCTGACGTTTACTCCTCACTTGACTCTGAAGATGACTACCGCTAAGGTTGTCGAAACTTCAGTCTACATCAATACCAACAGTCCTTCTCTGGACTCTACTAACCTTTTATCGCAAAATGAAAATAAAATGGTATTTTTTGGATTGATCCGTTTTGAGTTGAGCAACTAGGAACAATTTATTACAAAATTTAGTCAAAGGGACAGCAATGACCTAGAACCCAATCTACTAGATAACTGACTCCGCCAATATTGTATATGATGAGTCAGATATTATTTCAGACAAAATTTGTACAATAACCAACAAAAAAAGCCAAGGCGTGGTGACTAAGCTTAGCTGGCCTGGCAAGACCTGGCCACTATGCCACACAATAAATCTCATCCGACATGGTGAATAAAACAACAACAGGGAAACTATGGAAAAACACACGCAAAAAAAGAAATTGTGGTACAGTTTGAAGTGTTTTTTTTTATTAAGATTTAATAAGATTTCGAAGCAACGTATTAAAATTGAGGCATGGAAAAGGGAGATATTCTTGTTTAGAAGACAAAGAAAAAGCTAGCAGTTGGGGGTGAACCGGGTGACTCGTTAGCTCACTGAGTGAAGCTTATACATGACTTTAATACTCAGACTAAGCTTGTTTACAATTTGCTGGCAGACAGATTCATCCCAGATTAAACCATTGTTTCCAGTGCTTTCTAAAAGCACTCGATTAAACCTGCCTCCTAGCAAAACGTAAAAAGTCACGTCGTCTATAAAATAATGTTGGTATCATTTACACACAGATATATCTCTTTCTATGACCCTGATTTGCTAGAAATTTATTTATAATGGTCAGTAGAAAAAGATGTTCTTCTACAGCACTTTGATTGTTATACCCTAACATGTTAAATCTTTTGACTCTTGTCTATTCAAATTTTTACTTTCACCCTGTTGCAGCTTTAAAAAATTGATCATCTCAGTTTTGATAAAGGATAGGTTCCATAGTTTAAGTAGTTAATGTAATATTACATCTGTGCTGGTAATGAAATTGATTATTCAGCAAGATCAGGGGTTTTTAAAACTTTTCCATTACTTTCTTACAAGCATAACTCTGTTACACATTGCCTAGCACAATTTTCTGACTTCACCAGCCAACCCACTTTAAGACAGATCTACTCTATGATCCCCCTCCCACCCCCTACACACACACACACACAGTAAAATAGTAATGTTCTTCGCTCTTATGTTTGTGGCAAATACTTCTAAGTTGCAAGTGATCACTGATCAGATTTGTTTAAAGTGCTTAACCTACAGCAAAACGTAATACTCATGTGCAGAGAACACTTGGAAAAGATGACGATTCTTATCAATTCTTATGCAAACTCTCTAATGAAAGAGTTTCTTTGTGGAAACTCCGTATAAAGTTTCGTGCAGACATAAACAAAGTAAACATAGCTTGGTTTATCAAATGTTTATAGTTACCTAATGGTGGTGATCTTTTATTTATTTTCACCAAGTGTTGACCAACATCTCAATGCTTTATGTTGCAGCTGTTTCTCTTTGTACCTTTCTGAAAATGCAAGAGGAAACTCTTGGCTTGTTACAAATAAATAATTTTACATGTTTACTGCAACTACTAATCATTACTGTAAAAGTTGTTCATTTCATGACAACTCTTGGAAGGAGACAATATGTGAAAAAAATCTAGGTCATTCTTTTTTCCTTCCGTGAACATTGACAAAATTCAACATTTGGTTAGAATAAGATAAATTTTGTACATATATAACAAATTCTTATTTTAATTACAAAACAACAAACAAATGCGATGTGGTACATGTTTTGCATTTTAAACTCAGTTTTCTTCACTAAATCGGGTTGGTTAAAAGACAAATTTTGTACATATTTAACCAACTCTCTTTTAATTGCAAAACATTGCAGAACTAGTACATAATAAATATTTTGCATCTTAAACTCAGTTTTTCTTCACTAAAAGGACGTTGGTTAAAATAAGACAAATTTTGTACATATTTAACCAACTTCCGTTTTGCAGTCTATTAAAGATGTAAAACATGTATCATGCACTATTTTGCAATGTTTTGTAATAAAAGAGAGTTGGTTAAATATGTACAAAATTGTCTTATTTTAACCAACCCTCAAAGAAAACTGTGTTTAAGATGCAAAATATATATTATGTACTAGTTCTGCAATGTTTTGCGATGAAAAGAGAGTTGGTTAAATATGTACAAAAAATTTGATAATTTTCGTAAGGAGGACGGTAAACCAAACAGCTGGTCATGGCTGTTAAAATATATTCATTTTCATTACTTGCCAAAATTGATTGTATTTGCTACAGTACACAAAATATACAGTGCGTCACCATATTGATTTTCAAGCTTTGGAAAGTAATGCGCAAGCTTGAATTTTAAGTGTGCTGTGCTGCTTTTAAGAGAAAACCTAGAGTCAAGTTACTCATTTGAAAACTGTGAACAGTGTTTCTTTGGAATGTGTAATTAACCAAGATCGAGAAAGTCATTCACACGTTGTAATTTTCAGTTAACGTTAAAATATTCGATTTTGACGTCTTGTGCTAGTGTGACACAAAACAGATTTCATTTTCCCGTCGACTGCTCGGTTATCATTTCTAGAGCTTACGCTGTAAAAACGACTGATTGAATCGCATTCTGTGGAGTGAGAACAAGGATCTCCTCACCACGCTAAACTACACATATATGCACGATATAGTTGTATTCATTCTCGAAACCATAAAGTGCCTATGAAATAAAATTTTGTGAATTTTTTTTGCATTATCGAAAAATATCATCTTTCTTGATCATTTTAACATCAACCTTGTAGAGCAACTCCAACTAAAACTTAATAAATTTTGAGTTTAAAGTAAGGACATCAGCAAATTTTCTGTCAAAACCGCGCGGGGTCAAGAGGTCGTGATGACGTGTGCCGTGTGACACAGCTACTCTTTAAATCTGTAAATACTATTATTATTATTGTGACTATAAATGCCGTAATTTTGCGACGTTATAAAATAAGTTCTATGCGTCGGAATTGAATTCTGGTTTTTTCTTATGGCTCAGAACGATAAGGTCTTGCGAAATAGCAAAAAAAATTCGCAAAATTTTATTTCATAGGCATTTTAACTAAGAAAACAAATTTGTTTATTTCCGTCAATCTGATATCTATGAAAAGGTTCATGACATTAATTGACTCGTGTTCACGTAACAGGGATGAAAGAATGGCAGCTAAAGGCCGATTTATGCTGCGCGCGACAAGCGTCGCGCGTACTTTCGATTTGCGCAAGACAGGTGCGCGCGTGCTAAGCTGTGTTTATAGTTAACGCGCTTACAGACGCGTATTCAACAAAATCGGATAACATGAAGTAATGCGGTATTCTCACGATCAAACATGGCAACTCGAGTTAGAGGAGAAATGGATGACCTTCTCGATCTGGAGGAGGAGGAAATGTTGTGCTATTTACTTTTGTTGCTACAACAGAAAAAACGAAAATGAAGAAGATGGTCAGTTCGACCACTTCACGCTTCTAGAAAAAGTGAGGGTGAATACGTTCTTGTTCAACAAATGAGAGGCATAGACGAAGAAATGCATTTTAAGTATTTTCGTATGTCTTCTGCCCGTTTCGACGACTTGGCACATCGAATTATGCCTCATGTAAAGCATGCATCTACGCATTTAAGTCCTGTTAGTGTAAAAGAAAGGCTAGCAGTTACGTTAAGAATTCTATCGTCTGGCGCCTCACAACAAACTGTGGCTTCAAGTTACCGATTAGGATCAACTACAGTTTCCCTAATTTTGTTGGAGGTGTGTGTAGCTATCTGGTTGGCATTGAATGAAGAGTTTGTTGCCTTTCCTTCTGGTTCACAATGGGCAGAAATTTCGCGTGAGTTTTGGAGGCTTTGGAACTTTCCAAATTGTCTGGGCTCTATAGATGGAAAGCATGTGCAACTCAAAGCACCTCCTCTTTCTGGAAGTGATTTCTTTAATTATAAAGGAACTCATTCTGTTGTACTAATGGCTGTATGTGATGCTTGCTATCGCTTTCTAATGGTAGATGTAGGTGCATATGGAAGGCAAAGTGATGGGGGGATTTCCAAGAAAGCAAATTTGGGGAGCAGCTATTAAATGGACAACTTGGTTTGCCCTTGCCAGAGGATCTACCTGTTAGTAAACTTACATTACCTTATGTATTTGTTGGCGATGCTGCTTTTCCTCTTCATGTTAATATGATGAGACCTTACCCAGGTACATTTTCTTTTGTTAACTCCATGCACTTTTATATATATTTTCCGTTTTCAATGAAAATAATTTTCTTATGTTTAATCAAAACATAATTATTTCATATATTTTGAAAATTTATATTAACTGTTTGTGACTTCAAAAATGAAATAAATTTATTCAATTTATGTCTGTGTAAGACTCATTCAAAATGTTTTTTTCATTCCCCACAAGAATTGCGATCAAAAAAATTTCCTGGCTGCTTGTTGGCAGAGTTTCCCAAGACTCAGTAAATTGCTAAAACAGTTGATCTTAATGCCATTTTTGTTCTATTTACTCTTAAGGTAATAACCTTGACAATCCCAAGAAAATTTATAACTACCGCCATTCCAGAGCTAGAAGGGTAATTGAAAATTACCATTTCAAACAATATTTTATGAATGGAAAATTTAGCTTCAGATTTCAACTTGCCTGGAAGCTTTCGGAGAGTGTCAGCCACTGTATCTGAAAAGCGACTTTCTTCATCAATTTTCATATGTTTTGTTTCTCTTTCTTCTCTAATCTTTTTCAAAGAATCAAGTCTTTCACAAACTAATGTCTCTAAATGTGCAGATCTCTTTCTATAGCCCTTGGTCGGGTTTACCACAGCTCTACTCAAAGCAATTGTGGAAGGGGCAGATGGGTCACTACTTACTGGTGTGGTAGGTTTGGTAGGTAATGTAGGTGTTGTACACGAATTTTCACTGACATTTGAATCGCTTCTACTTGTTGAGGGAGACCATGCGGTTAGGTCAAACTCCTCCATATTTATCGTCACAAAATTTCTCCTAGTGGAAGGGATTCTGATGTTGTTATAGGTTCTTCAGTGTTCTCCTACAATCACAGCAACAACAGATGTAACATAATAATCTACTCAATCAGTCAGCCTGTCCCATATTGCATCAAATTTTTTTAATAGCGATTATAACTACCTCCCGAAAATTAGTTTCTGTGTCCCTATGCTTTATTTGATCAGACAACCAAGACAGACTGAGGAATATCGGTGGGATAGATTTGCCACCAGCATCTCCACTTCTAGACTTCATTCGTTTCTTTGCTTTGGTGTAACGATTTCTCAAATTTTTCCATTTCTGTCGACAAATTTGTTCATTTGTGTTAAGGTTTCTCGCTATTTCATTCCAAGAATTATTGGTTTTCTGAGTATCTTTATAATCTCGTCTCGAAGAATCGTAAAGATGACCATATTTTCGGACTTCTTCTGCTAATTTTTCTTCGAACCCTTCCATTGCTGCTGCCATCTTGTGTTAGTAATTGGATATTCATTATTCAGTATTGACAAACAACTCAAGAACTTCCCCCCGAAAGAAGCCTTTCAGCCAATCACAACGCGCGACAACGCGACAACTTGTCTTCGACGTTACAAAATTTTTGAATGCACGCGACGCGACATCAAGCAAACGCGCCATCAAGATATACTTCCGTTTTAGTCGCAATGACGTAAGATCTACTGTGCGACACGTCGCGCAACGCTTGTCGCGCGCAGCATAAATCGGCCTTAAATCGGCCTTAACCGTTTAGTCTTCGAGCGCACATATTGTCGTAAGCTTGCCTACCCGGAAACAGACGTGCAATTTGTCTGTTTCTCTTTCATTTTCTTTGTTACAATGAAACTGTGTAGTTCTTTGTGTGATTATTTAGTAACTGAGCAAGTGACAGTGCTTTGGATTCTTTAAATATCTTGTTATTACTAAAAGCATGAGTAAGCGAAAGTTGATTTGAAGGGTAGATTAAAAGTCATAAAATTGTTGTGCGTCCAGTGTTCTCAGAAAAATCCTTCGATTCAGTTGAACAGGTAAGAGTAAGTTAAGCGATGTTTATACATGTTCCTGCTGCTTTTAAATCGGGCTTACAGTAAATATTAAACTTGTAACGTTGTCAGAGAATACTCTGTAAAGCTTTACAACATTGATTGTTTTGCCATAACGCTTTGAAGGTCTACTGCATCTTAAACAAGCCTTAGTTTTTTTCCTTCCTTCAACGTTGTAGTAATTGTGCTGAAATTGCTATAACAATATATTATAAATGTTTGACGTTGCAGTATGTTGAAGACTCTTTGTCTGGATTGCTATAAAGCAATTGATTTTAGGATACAATGCGATAGTTTCAGTTAGATTTTCAAATTGGCATATGGCTTCATTGTTAGAAAATATTTTTCTTTCATTGCATTGTAAATCGATGCAAGTTGTGAAAAGTTACACCGGAAACCCTTCCGTATCGCGGGTTGTGTTTTACCCAGTGTTCTATTCCATGGATTTAGTAAGAATAACATTTAATTTAGTGTAGCTTATACGAAAGTGTAAATGTTCGATACGAAAACGCATTTCCAAACTAAGTTTACGTTATTTCATCTTCTATGATTATCACTTACATTAGAGATCATCCTCCAATCACGCAATTGCTCCCGTCATTCACATCAATGCCCAAGATTAAAAAGAGAAAAAGCGTTAAAAGGAAGAGAAATATCAGAAAGGAGGATATTGGTGTACCGTCTAATTTTTGGTAAGGTTTTGTTTTATTATCATTTAAGGTTCCGTTTTCAACCAGCCATTGCTGAATCGGAGATGTCTGATTAAACCTTACAGTCGTTCATTGTTGATGGTACAAATTTAAGTTATATTTGCTATACGTAAAACTAATTTGATCTTTTTCAGGCATGTTGCTCATGTCGGACGAGATGCTCCAGAACATTTTGACGTAAGAACAGAATTCATTGAATGTATACATTCATGTTTTTTGATGTTATTCGTGTTGTGCGATCAAGTCCAATTTTCACTGAACATGTTGTTTCCTAATAAAATTCCTATAGATTGGCACAGTTGATGACACTGGTCAGCGTCCAGGCCTGTCTTCAAGTAGTTCAGCAGGTACGCAGATCGTAGCTCTATGACACTCTCCCCACCTCCCCCCCAAAAAAACACACCACCCAGAGATTCCCTGTAACTTTTATGATTAGCATTTGAGTACTTAATCATCTTCCAGTACGTCATGGTCGGGAATCCTTTCTACTTCTCATGAATCAGCAAGACATCCTGATTATTTTATTTCTTTCTGCTCCATATTTTGTATTTATCCATTGAAATACGAGAAAAGAGGAATAGGGCTTTTCCAGGATTTTCAAAAAAAAATGCTATGTCTTTTGCATTAACCTGTACTCAACAAGAATTAAAAATTTTCAACAAAATTATCAATTTTCGTTTGTACTACGGATGTACAGCTCATTAAACTAAATTAGATGGAACGCTACTGAAACAAATAATTGAAGCCAAATCTGACAACCGTATGCGCGAGATTACACCCAGACACGCATGTGTAGTGTTTCGAGATTCTCTCGCCGAGTAATAATTAATTGCTACACACGCGTGTCTGGGATAAAGTCTCGCGTGTCTGAGTGTGAACTCACGGCTTCAAAAAATTATTAGGGTTTTGTATTACATGTAGCGTTCCATGTATTTTAGTTTATTGGAACAGCTCCGAATTTTCAGACTATTGTCATAAAAATCATAAAAATATCTTCCCTAATATTTTCAAGCAGCGCGACAAAGCATGAAATCACAATGAACCCAGCAAGGAATGGATGGATCCATTCAAAAATAATGTTTGCATTCATGATTTTTTTTCCATACTTCCAACAGAATTTTGTCCCTCTATTTCTCAATTACATGACCAAAGAAGAGATTTGCTTTCCCCAAAGGAGAGTGCAACTAGTGAACACAATGATGTAAGTATAATAGTGACGTCAGGCCTTTCTTTTCTACAAATAAATTTGAAGATGTAAAAATGCAAGCAGTAAGTTATAGTTTAAAAAGAAAACTTATACATCTCATATTTGAAATTACTAACACACACAGATCATGACAGATTTTCGTCTTCCGTAAATAGATATCTTTGCCAAATCTTATCCTATTGCTGGACCGTCGTATGTTGCTGAGTGTCGTCAACATCCTCATATTAACCAAGGGAATATAGCTACAATGGGCGGAGGGATGCTCTCATGCCATAACGTCATTCATGCGGTTTGTTGTGATTGGAGCATAGGAGGAAAGTCTGCTGAAGTACGGGTTGAGTCATCTTCAGTAATTTTATATTTTTTACATAATTTGATATTGGTTGTAAACAACTTCACTTTTCAAAGAAATTCTTCCTGATTAGCTTACACTATTGAAAACCTAAGGACACTGTAAATTTTATTAAAAATCATGTGATTGTTTTCATGTTTTCAGGTGTTAAGTGGACTTTTGTGGAAAATTCTGGAGGAATGCAATCGTCTTAATGCCAAATCTGTGGCGATGCCTTTGTTGGGAACAGGGAAACACAATTTTCAGGAAACTGTTGTTTTACGTTTAATGAGAGAAAAGTTCGAAATATTCAGTTCCAAATTTACAAAAAGTTTACTAAAGGAAATCATTTTGGTAAGATATGATCCGGGAGGAACACGAAAAAAGAACTTAAACGGTACTTTGAAGCATATAAATTTTATCAAAACTTCAATTGTGAAGCCACTGATAAATTTTCTGATTGTTTAGACGACGCTTCATCGCATAAAAAGCCGAGTTTTGTTCCTCTTGCGTTTGGCTGCGGCAAAGAGTCCATAACGCTTCAGGTTATGGGACGTTCCGACCAAAAAATGTTGTTCGCCTTTCAAAAAATCGACGAGTTTATCCATCACAACATCATCACAAAGAAGGTTGATCATAAAAATCTTTACGATGTTCTCCTAAAATATGCAAGTGAATTGAAAAAGATTGCAACGGATGCTCGCATAAGGATGGAATGTGAGAATGAACAGACGATTTCATTGACAGGTTTGAACACCAATGTTATTCAAACGAGCACAATTCTCAAAGATTTCATAAGCAAGCTCACTGAAGATGAAAAAAGACTTAAACGACTGACATACCTGTCAGAAAACGTTCAATGGAGTTACCAAGATGTACACAATAAAGTTATCCATTATAATAAAGAGTTGAGCAGTATACTCGAGATTGCTCGAATGCATGATGAACAAACAGTGGAGTTCACAGAATCAGATGGACAAGTATTCAATGTAGATTTCTCACAAATGAAAGCCACCAGCAGAAGGACGGGTGAAACAAAGACATTGTTGAGAAAGATAATTGGATTTAATTCTGGTTTGTAGTTTTGTTGACTTATTATATCCTGAAGCAATTCTTCCTAAAACGATTTTACAAGAGAGAAATTTCGATACAGATATCCATTTTTTACCATCTTTTCTTTTATTTAATAATTTATTTGTTATATAACGAAAACAGGGGAGAGAATATTTTATATGCTGTGACGACTCATTTCTGAAGAATGATTGTTAATAAAAGTTTTCAAAACCATGCTTGCTGACATTATAAATATTTCTTTTAAATTTCTCAGTTCCATCAAGTTGGTCACCCCAGCCTTCCGATCAAGTTGTCAATCTTGTCGGACTGACACGATCATCCTCTGAATACATCGAGATTAAAGATTACTTTGTGGCTCGAGGAGGAAGATCTGATCAAATTTATGAGATTAATAGAATACAGAACCCTCGTTTGTATTCTCGCTACCAGGCCTTTAAGAGTTCCATGTGTGGTGATGTGAATGAAATGCGTCTTTTTCACGGCACTAATCCAAACAACGTTCGTTCAATAAATTCAAATAACTTCAGCCGAAGCTTTGCAGGAGTAAATGGTGAGAGTTACATATTTTCATGTCTTACAATTATCCCTTTTTGAAAGGTCATCACAGAATATATGCATAAGTACAAACATGGTTTGACGCAAAAAAAACATTAGGCTATTTTTCTAAGAAACTTCATGAAATTTTTCGAAGTATATGAGGACTCTTTAAGACTGCAGAAGTAGATTTTCTTCGGGAAATTTTAATAATCTTTACAGTAAACAGTTGTCCTAAAACTTGTATTCTGTTTATAGCTGTAAAATATGGAAACGGAGTATATTTTGCCAGAGATGCATCGTATTCTCTCAAGTACTCTCTTCATCAGTGTTCTGGATCGCAACCAAAGATGTACATCGCCAAAGTTCTTGTTGGAGCGTACACATTGGGTAAGGAGGGACTAAAGGAGCCACCATCAAGAAATGATCCCGGTAACCCAGGTCTACTCTATGATTCTGTTGTGGATACTCCAAGCAATCCAACAATATTCGTCATTTTCCAAGATAACCAGTCCTATCCTGAGTATCTTATAACATTAAACAAACAATAAAGCAGTTTCAGGAGACTTTCGTCTCTAAATACGAAGTAAAAAAGTTCTGCAATTCTTATTTTAGTAATGATCAATTTTATTCTGCACATTTCTTTTACAAGCTAGAGACATTTCTATATATTTTTCTTAACTACAAGTTTGTGTTATGCATTCTACGTAAACATTTGATATTTACTGCTGAATTCAGTAATGTGAATATAGCTGATTTCATTTTCTTTCTCGACAACATGTCGTAGATATTTATTCTTTTCAATTTAATTTACTGTAAACTCCATTCACATGTACAACAATGTAACATTAAATCTTCTGTTGAGATGATGATGGAGGCTTAGAAAGAATTGTTTCTATTCGAATATCGAATGGAAATTGGGGTTGACACGTGGGAAGGGGTGGAGCTATACTCCTTCTAATTTTCTTTACCAATCGCTATAAATAATATGACGTATGTTGGTAGATGCTGTTTCGTCATTAAATATCTAACTACCAAAAATTTGGACAAAAGTAAACTTGACTTGATTGTCTTTATCTTGTCAATTATTCATTGGTCCTTCCTACAAATTAAAATACCCACAATCTAAATCAACCAACCTGATAAATAAATAATAAATTCAGCAAAACAATGAATATGAATACGTTGGTAAACTAAAGATTGTACACCAATCCCTCCCTACTATACCACACAGTCAAAGTGTTTGGCTTTTAGAACATCTGCATTACATAACTAAAATACTACCAAAATCATAATGTCTTTGTTCGTCCTTCACATTTTTGACCAATTCACCGAAATGATAGAAGAATAATCATCATAGCTATTAAAAAGAACCAGTGGTGTTATAGTCCGCAAAAAACAAATATTATCAAGCTGACGACACCACTTAGACGAACAATCTTCGGTTGCTAACTTTGTATACGGTCTAATAGCTACAGTCATTAACTATTTTTAACAATATATCATGTGACACTGGATGCAACGTGTATGTTATTGCTTTTATCCACTTTTGGTCTAATGCATTCAGAGTACAGAAAATAACAATTTCTGATTCTTTAGTATCCACCATCTACGTTAGGGAGATGAACGAGATGGTATTTTTGAGATAATGCATCATACACAGATTATACAGCAGAAAATGTGATAGCTCTGATTCAATGCACTTAAGTTATAAGTTAAAGAGTTTCTCTTATAGGAAAATAGTTTGATATAAATAAACATAGTTTGAACAATTAGCGAATGCAGGGGTAATGAGTATTTAAGTCATATAAGTGTATTCCGGCACCATTATAGAATAGCCTGCTTCAAAAACTGCATGCAAACAATAATAAGGCTATGATGTAGGATTAGGAAAAAGGTAAAGATACTCTTAGGATATTTTATAACACTCCTATACTTCTCACTATCACTACCTTCAGCAAGCAAATATGAAATCCATCCCTTTAGATATGTACATATTAACAGAATATTGACTTTGTGAAAAATTTTAAATATGTAGGATTTGTTTCATTCATCTAACTTTAACTTTACAAGGCCAGAGCATGCGGAATATATTATACAAGTAAACTAAGAGACTTTGGATTCTTCGACTGTATAAATATGAAGGTATTCTTTCTTACTTCTTAATTAACTCATGTTATACAAAAATGATTGGAAAGAAGATGCATTTTTCAGTGTAAATTAAATAGATTGTTCATCACCATATGATATTAGAAGCACAAAAAGTTGTTGGAATAAAGACAAGTTGAAACTACCTTAAAATTGGGGAGGATGAATGTTTCTTTGTCAAGCAGCTGATGAATGTATTAGCTAAGTAATGATACTAAAGATTCTAATAAAATAAATTCGGACTTTTAAAAACATAGACTTTTCTATCAGAATACTCTTAGCAAATTGATAACAACTGTTAAGTGTCTTGACATAGTTATAATGATTTTATCATTGTGTTATACATATATAGGTAGGTCATGTGATAGTCTATTACTAATCTAATATGTGTAGTTGGTGTTAACATTTCTAAGGCCTTTCTGAAAATAATTTCTGCAGCAGAAAATTTCCTTAATAAGATTTGATATAAATTACAATGGCGCTGAAATGTAGATGTCGGCGGAATATCTTGCGTTTCATTATTGACAACTTGAATTGGCTACAACTGTCAAACTTTTTTTAAATTTTTTGTTCCATTTTTAACACAAAATCACACGTATTGAAAAATGGTCATTAGACGTGTAGTATTTCAGTAGATTAATGCAAAGACAACACAAAATTTGGCATCCAATTTTTTGTTTCACTTTTCATTTCATTTTTACGGAACAGCATATTTGTTGGCATGAATATTAATTGCCTTGTGAAAGGTTTTTGGATTATTTAATTACACGTCAGTGACAAAGTGAAAGCGGTTCGAAGCGAAAGTTCACTTGACGCGAAAGTTGATTTCAAGCTTTTGTAAGAAATTTCTCGGCACTTCTCTACCTATCCAGGTAAGTTAAACTGTGTATAATTTTTGCAATGTTATCAATACTCAAAAAATATACCCAACATACTACAAATACACATAACACAATTTTATCGCGATTTCACGGTCTGAGAGTCTTTAACAAATCTTTCACTTTCCAGCAATTTAAATTCTTCTTTATTTATGTAATATTGTAAATTTAAGCTCTTTGTCGATAGCCTAAAAATATAAGAATTAATATTTATAATATTATAAGTGTTGTACCTGGAAGTATGTCTTTGCATCAAGCCTTTGAGTTCAACATGCAATGTGTTACACGATTTGCTTTATAAAGAACCTTACATTGTTTTAACGTAAGTTATAATGAAACTGTGTAATTCTTTGCGTGATTATTTAGTAACTGAGCAAGTGACAGTGCTTTGGATTCTTTAAATATCTTGTTATTACTGAAAGCATGAGTAAACGAAAGTTGATTTGCGTCCAGTCATAAAGTATACAGACATGAGGACGGACGAAATTAGATTAAAGCAACTAAAAGCAACTACGTTTAAAGTTTTTTTCTCCATCCTTTCGTTGTTGCTATTACCTAGAAATATAAAGCAATTTACATTTGAACTTTGTTTCATTAATAAATGGGGCTAGAGGGGTAATATTTGTATGTGCATGATATAATCTAATTAGTTCCTTTGAAGATAGAATGTTTATTTGAAGTGCTTTTAAATCTATAAACGTTCATGAAAAGGCTTTTTGAGATACTAACTGCAATTGGTTCAATTGAATTTAAACAGGTAAGATAAATATAAGAACTTGTTGGTTTTTCTTGTTGTTAAAGTGTTGTTAAAAGAATTCCGTAAACAACAAAATTTAAGCGCCTTAATTTTGACGAGTTCACGCGTAATAACAAACATTTTACTGCGTTTATTTTAAACTTTCAGAATGCTTTTCCCTTAATTTAGAAGACTTTGGTCAAAACTTATAGATATACAGGAAAGTATACTGCGTATTGCCATATGTTTGTGACGCCTTCAAGCTTTGCTTTGTTGGAAATAGACCAGAGAGTTTTCTTTTTGGCATACATTTAGGAAACGTCTTGTAAGAAAGGTACAATAACAGAAGGCTTTGCCTCAGCTACCATTTTAAAAGGGACTACTTCGTTCATTTTTAAACTAGCTATTTATTCTTCAAAATTCTTCAAATTCTTCAAATTTCAAAGAAATTCTTCAAATTTCTTTGACGTTATAAAAAGATTATGAGAACGTCATTGATCGATGAACATTAATTGATTTTTTAAGGTATATTAATATATTTTATGATTATATACATCTATACAGTCGACAAAACGAAGTCAGTTGGAATTTAAATCGTCAAAGAACAGTTCACATTAGTTCACTTTCGTGAAATAGTCGTCACAGTCACACAAACATCAACCGTAACAAAATGGGAAATATACAAAGACGGAATCAGAATAAAAAGCGCAAGAAACGTTCTTCATTGTATGATATATGCTATTCAACTTTTTTCACCAAAATTGTAATTATATCTGCTTGTTATTCTTATAGCTCCTTCCAGCGTTTGATTCCCCAACGGTTCAGTCAAGGAAAATCTAATGTAAGATCAATGTTTGTTATGTTACTTTATAATGGGTAGCTTTCTGAATGTATTTCATAACCCATGACAAAAAGCACTTGTTACTTACAAGTACATGTTTCGTTGGTTTTTTTTGTGGAGTTAACCATTTAAGTGTTGATAGCAATGCCAAAGTTTCGTACCAAAAAACTGAAGTTTTATAAATTCTTCGTGATATAGTCGTCAACGTCACAAACATCAATTAACAAAACAAAAAGTGCAAAAGAAAAAAGCAATGAAAATTGCTTTAGGTACGATAAATGCATAATACATGTACTTAATCAATTTTATGCACTAGAATTGTAGCTAATTACATCTGCTTGTTATTCCTATAGCTCCTTCCGGCATTCGATTTCCCAACGGTTCAGTCAAGAAAAATCTAATGTAAGATTAATGTTTGTTATGTTACTTTAAAATGGGTAGCTTTCTGAATGTTTTTCATAACCCATGACAAAAAGCACTTGTTACTTACAAGTACATAATTCGTTGTTTGTTTTTTTTTTGTGGAGTTAACCATTTAAGTGTTGATAGCAATGCCAAAGTTTCGTACCAAAAAACTGAAGTTTTATAAATTCTTCGTGATATAGTCGTCAACGTCACAAACATCTATTAACAAAACAAAAAGTGCAAAAGAAAAAAGCAATGAAAATTGCTTTAGGTACGATAAATGCATAATACATGTACTTAATCAATTTTATGCACTAGAATTGTAGCTAATTACATCTGCTTGTTATTCCTATAGCTCCTTCCGGCATTCGATTTCCCAATGGTTCAGTCAAGGAAAATCTAATGTAAGATTAATGTTTGTTATGTTACTTTAAAATAGGTAGCTTTGTAAGTATTATTTATAGCCCATAACCATTTAACCATTCTTAGAATAGCACGTCCGATGATCGGCATCCATGTAATCTTCCACCTGATTCAGAAGGTAATCAAACCAGCAAAAGAACAAGATGCTTAAAAAAACAAAAGAACAATAATAAAAAACCCAGAAGGCTGGGTCAACTCCTTGTTAATACCATGGATGTAGCAAAATAAGGGATTTATTCCTACCTGCCCTCAGAAATATTTGTTTTCGGTTCGAACATCATGAAATAAGAGTGTAAAAAATGATCATAATTACATAGGTGATGGCGCCCAAAGTCCTTTACTGAGCAATATTAGTGAAGTGAACGAGAAAGTGGTAAGTCCAAGTTTTAGTAAAAGAAAACTTAATTTACGGCAATGAGCCATAAAGCAGAAAATTCCAAATATTAACTCGTGGAATAAACAATATGAGTTTGATAGCAATGCCAAAGTTTCACACCAAAAAAATGAGGCTTGCTATATTCTTCGCATCAAGTGAAAACTGAATTTAAGAATCGTAACACAACTTTGTGTAATAAGCTACCTATATTGCTTTTTCAACATGTCTTTAATTCAAATACTTTTTTGTTTACCAAAGGTAGAATCTCTCCTTGTTGATGTTGAGCTTGATATGACACGTTTTATGGAAAAAAACCTAAAAGAAGAATTTGAAGTGATTGAAGCTCAACTTAAAGATGAGAAAGTTAAAATTACGATGAGTCTGGGATTATTGAAATATTCTGGAACAAAGAAAGGAATTGAAGAGGCAAAGACTAGCATAATAAAGTTAAAAAATGATATTAGAACGAAAACAAGATCATACTCATCACCTGGAATTCTCAAATTATTTTTTAATGAGGATGGACAAAAATATTTGAAATTTTTTATTGAAAAACAAACAAATGTCATGATAAAGGTGACGGATAGCCATGCAGAAAATATTCAGCAATTTGACATTGAAGGCATTATCTATAAAAGACGTCAATTTAAGAAAGACTTAAAACAATTCAATGAATGCAATTTTATGACAAAAGAAGGTCTAAACGTTTTATGGAAGTATGGCGATCTCGCCAAAGAAAGCGTGAGTGTCATCATTACTTATTTTACTTCCATGCTTTTGTCGGATAATATGCCATAGGTAAAAGGGGGACTAGTTTTGTGTATTTTACGTTTTCGTATATCATTTATAAAAAAGAAAATAATATCCTTCTTTAACGTGGATCAGAAGATCACTGTGTTTTTAATTTTATTCCAAGGTTGATGTTTTGGTCAACTCAGCGGTCTCATATCTGAGTGATGCAACAATGACTGGACGAGCATTAAATAATATGGCTGGGGACTCTTATGTCACAGAATGTGGTAATCAGCCTTACATTTCCACAGGTGATATAGCAACAACGAATGCAGGAAATCTTTCATGTAATTTTGTCGTTCATGCCGTTTGTTGTGATTGGAAACCGGAGGTGATGCTGAAGAAGTAAGGATTACTTAAGAAAAATTCATTCAATATATTTCAAAAGCCAAGTCTTCTTCGATTTCTTTAAATATAATTATTTTATCATAAAACAAGGTGCTCGAAAACTACTATTTAAAATTCTTGAGGAATGCAACAAACGTTCTGCCAAGTCTGTGGCGTTGCCAATAATAGAAGCAGGTAAACACAAGTTTCCCGAAACAACTGTTTTACGTTTGATGAAAGAAGAATTCAAAGATTCAGTTCCACATATCCACAAAGTTCACTGAAGGAAATCAAGTTGATAAGATATGATCCAGAAAGACAGACTACAAGCAGTGAGTCTAAATTTGTTAGTTGATAATTAATATCATAAAAAAACTTTTCATTTTAATTAAAAGGATAGAATTACACTAAATTACAAGAAAGAAACACTATAAACTCAAACGATTACATTTCAAAAATAATCTATTTGTAAAAGATGTTTTCCACTTTATATGGTTAAAAAGAACCTTTTTTAAAGTAAATATGATCAGCATTTTGCAAACCAATTTTTCCATTTAGGCGACAGTACCTCTAATTTAAAGCCAATCTTTGTTCCTCTTGCATTTGGCTGTGGCAAAGAATCCATAACGTTTCGAATTATAGGACGTTCCGATGAAGAAGTTTCTTCTGCAATACAAAAAATCGAAAAGTTCATCCAAGATAATATCACCACATCGAAAATTCATCATGAAAATCTTTATGATCTTCTTCTTCGATATTTGGTACATGAATTGAAGGAAACACCGTCGAATAGCGTTAGAATGGAGTGTCTGGATGAGAGAACAATTTCTTTCACTGGTTTGAGCTGCGACGTGATGATGTCAAGCAATTTGTTGAAAAAAGTTATCAGTCAGTACACAAAAAAAAAAATTGCTTCAACTATAGGTAAAACATTTATCATTTGATTTTTAATCTTCAATAATTTCGAGAAACAGAAAATATATTTAAGTTTTTCATGGTGTAAAAAATCCTATAAACTTCCAAAATTTAGTTCTCATCCTCGAGTGTTACATACTATTATAAGTAGCAACACCTCGTATTTGATTTAGATTTCCCAGTTCCATCAAGTTGGTCACTTCAGCCTTCCGATCAAGTTGTCAAGGTTGTCAAACTTAAACCATCATCCGCTGAATATGACGAGATAAAAAATTATTTCAAAGATTCCAAAGGAGACCCTGACAAAATTTATGAGATTCAAAGGATACAAAACCCCGGGCTTTACTGTCGTTACCAGACCTTTAAAAGTTCAATGCGTGATGATGTGAATGAAATGCGTCTTTTTCACGGCACTAATCCAAACAACGTTGAAGCAATAAACTCGAACAACTTTAGCCGACGCTTTGCTGGCGTAAATGGTGAGAGTTACAGATAGCTCCAGTTTTACGAAGACAATTTCTTGTTTTATAATTACCAAGCAAAGAAAAAAGTTAAACAAAATTTTGATATTTTTTTAAGTATATGACGACCTACTTTGTTGAAACTAAAGAATACGCAAACAGATATCCATTCAAAATTTTTCTTTTAACCCCACAAAAAAGATTTTTCCTTAATAAATGTGTTCAATTTACAGGAGTATTGTATGGAAACGGAGTATACTTTGCAAGAGAGGCATCATATTCTTTCAAATACTCTCTTCGTCAGTGTTCTGGGTCACATCCAAAGATGTACATCGCCAAAGTTCTCGTTGGAAAGTACACATTGGGCCAGCAAGGACTAAATGAACCACCATCGAGAAATGATCCAAACAATCCAGGTCTACTTTATGATTCTGTTGTCGATAACCAAAATGATCCCACAATGTATGTCATTTTCCAAGATAGTCAGTGCTATCCTGAGTATCTTATAACATTGAAGAAATAATGAAAATCAGGGGCGTAGCCAGAGAGTGAAATGGGAAACAGGTTTTTCCATTAAGGCAAAAGACCATTTTTTGATGTTCATACTTCAAACTTGAAATTTGTGGGTAGAGTTCAAGGATTCCACTCTCATAAATAGAAAAATAACCAGGACAAGCAGACAATTTCAAATAATACAAAATAAAGCAAATTCCGAAGAGGGACATCTCGTTTTCTTGATATTCAAGATATTACAAGAGTTTGAAACAAAATAATGTGTAATATTTCGTCTTTATTCCAAAGACATCATCAGACTTATATGTCTGATGATATCATCTTATATGTCTTAGACTTATATGTCTGATGATGACTTATATGTCTGAAGATATCATCAGATATATAAGTCTGATGATGTCTTTGGAATAAAGACGAAATATTACACATTATTTTGTTTCAAACTCTTGTAATATCTTGAATATCAAGAAAACGAGATGTCCCTCTTCGGAATTTGCTTTATTTTATAAATAGAAAAATGTATGTTATTAAGAATGTCAACGTAGAGTTCATGTCAAATTAAGATCTTGAATATTTGTTTCACACGAACAAAAAAAAACATTGCACATAACATTGAGTTGGATTCTATTGTTGAAATATTCAAACTAGCTAATTATGGAAATTGTTTGGGATCTTGTCAATAAACAATTTTATGAGGTCATTCTCCGAATGCTCTAAGAGATCTTACACCTTATGTTCACATTGTTTCTACCCCAGTATTAAAAACCTGGCAACGCCTCCAAAACTTTTTTATTATAAAAACAAAGTGAATTAGTCCTACACAGTTTGCACTTATTTACCATAAGTCAATTGTACTTTACACTTTTTATATTTACTGGGTTAATTAGCTCAAGTTTTTATCGTATTTCACTCCGCACGTTTAATGATAAGCACATAATTAATGTGACCCTGATATATTAATTAAAGTTCATAATAACAACAGATTGTGGTCACGTGTTTGTCGGTAAAACGCCATAACCTTTACTCCCAACTGTGAAATGACTTCAGATGTCATCAGCATTCCGTGAAATTCTATGAGAACTATATTACACACCAACTGCAGTGATTAGTTTGAGAACAGCCTTTACATGAAAATGTTTCTTTTGACATTGCATGCAGGTATTCCAGCAAATTATACAATAATTCACAGAACTTTTATTTCGTCTAAGCTTTTCCAAGGCAATTTCTTTAAATTTTCGTTGTTGTTTTCCTTAATTTTTCTATAGGAAACAAAGAATTTTAAATGGTAGAGCTCCTCTGACTGTTACATGATAGCAACTACTATTATGTAATATCATTTATAAACTACTATTATTACATGTTTGTAAATGTAGATCGTCCAGGTTGGTATAGTCCTGAGAAGGACTGTTTTTGTTGTTGTTGACTGACGTTTCGACAACCTTAGCGGTAGTCATCTTCAGAGTCAAATGAGGAGTAAACGTCAGGTTAGCCGTATTTGTTATCTGGTTCTTACCTCATTGTATTGTGTGTACAGGAAATGTGTATTGTCATTGTGAATTAGTGTGAAGTGAAATATTTTTATTTTTAGTTGTGATGTTTTTAGTTGTAATGTGTGGGTGTCAATTATGTATTATCATTGTGAATTAGTGTGAAGTGTAATGTTTTTAGTTGATAGTTTGTTTGTATTGTGAATAAGTCGTTTGTAAGGTGCCGGTAATTGCTGTCATCTGTTCAGGGGGGTTTGTTCCAAGTTGGTAGACCAACTTTCTAATGTAAGCCGTTGTCTATAGTCAGTACTGTAAGTAATGCATTTTGCCGAGTCCCAATCAAAGTTGTGATTTGTGATTCGGTGATGTTCGGCAATGTGATTAGTTTTGTCTTGTTTCTTAGTAGCTCGTTTGTGTTCAGTAAGTCTTATGTTTAAGTTCCTGCCAGTTTCCGAGATTCAGGAAGCGTGGCAGTCGGAACAGTTTATTTTGTAAACTGCACCTTGTCATTCGTTGGGTTGTTCTTTGTCCTTTATGTTCGTTAGTACTTGTCGTAACGTTGTGATTGCTTTATGTGCGACACGTATGTTTTATGGTCGTAAGATACGCGAGATAGTCTCAGACGTACCTTTGATGTAAGGTATCGTTGCTGTTGTCACTGAGTTGTTCGTTTCGTTGGGTTTGTAAGTGTTGCGTTTGATAAAGTCAGAGTTATAGTTGTTTTTGTCAAAAACATGTTTGAGATAGTTGTTTTCGTTGTGTAGAGCGTTCGGTGAATCACATATGATTTGTGCACGTCTTGTTAATATTTTGATTGTGGTGGCTTTGTCTGATGTAGGGTTGAAAGATGATTGGTCTAGATGTCGGTTAGTATGTGTTGGCTTGCGATAAACTGTTGTTCGTAGTTTTTGTTTGTCATGTTTTACCAAACAGTGGAGAAAAGGAAGGGTTCCGTTTTCTTTAACATCTTTGGTAAATTGTATGTGGCTGTTCTGTTTGTTGATGTGAGTGTGAAAGTCATCAATCTCGTCTGAATGTAGTGCTGTGATTGTGTCATCTACGTAGCAAAATCAAAAAAGGTAGTGCATCTTTGTAAGTCGTTAGCGCTCATTCCTCAATAGATTGCATTACAATTTCAGCAACTACAACAGAAACGAGTGAGCCCATTGCTGTCCAATGTAATTGTTTGTAGTGTGTAACTTTCTACTGGAAGTAAGTCGAGGTGAGGCAGAGTTCCAGTAGCTCCATAATGTCTTCTGTCGGTAATGGCAGTACGTCCGTGGTGTTTGTAATGAGGGTTTTTGTACAAGTAAGTGCCAGATTAAGTGGAATACTGGTGAACAGTGATTTCACATATGAAACGAACAACTCAGTGACAACAGCAACGATACCTTACATCAAAGGTACGTCTGAGACTAGCTCGCGTATCTTACGACCATACAACATACGTGTCGCACATAAAGCAATCACAACGTTGCGACAAGTATTAACGAACATAAAGGACAAAGAACAACCCAACGAACGACAAGGTGCAGTTTAAAAAATAAACTGTTCCGACTGCCACGCTTCCTGAATCTCGGAAACTGGCAGGAACTTAAACATAAGACTTACTGAACACAAACGAGCTACTAAGAAACAAGACAAAACTAATCACATTGCCGAACATCACCGAATCACAAAGCACAACATTGACTGTGACTCGGCAAAATGCATTACTTACAGTACTGACTATAGACAACGGCTTACATTAGAAAGTTGGTCTACCAACTTGGAACAAACCCCCCTGAACAGATCACAGCAATTACCGGCACCTTACAAACGACTTATTCACAATACAAACAAACTATCAACTAAAAACATTACACTTCACACTAATTCACAATGTCAATACATAATTGACACCCACACATTACAACTAAAAACATCACACCTAAATCACACATCACAACTAAAAATAAAAATATTTCACTTCACACTAATTCACAATGACAATACACATTTCCTGTACACACAATACAATGAAGTAAGAACCAGATAACAAATACGGCTAACCTGACGTTTACTCCTCATTTGACTCTGAAGATGACTACCGCTAAGGTTGTCGAAACGTCAGTCAACAACAACAAAAACAGTCCTTCTCAGGACTATACCAACCTGGACGATGTACATTTACAAACATGTAACGATACTCCCAGGCTCAAACCATTTACTTTAAACCACTATTATATTACTAAACATTCCATATTTTTATATTTTAACTTTAGTATCCATTTTGCAAACTCATTACAAATAGGACATAATCTAGAATCTTGATTGCATGCGCTAGAAGCTTGCTTACATGCGTAAACACATATTTTAGAACCTATATCTTGCTGTAAACTATATCTTGCTGTAACATACTGTATTGCGTATGGGATGTAGGTCACAAAACCACAATACTTCCCATTAGATATATATATATGAGTAGTTTAGACCACTGAGCACAACCTACGAGCACAACCTACGAGCACAACCTTCGAGGAGACAAACTTAGGAGGCATAGCCTACCGAAGCAGGTTGACAAGCTACAATCTACAAGACGATTTTCTTGGCTTTTGTGCCATAACTATCTTTTGGCTTCTGTGCCTTTAATCTATTTGGAAAACTATTGTGAGTCATTGTTGGACTCACGAACGCTCAACAATAGACTCGCGGCTGTACTCAGACAGAAGAGATAAGTTTTACTCATACTTGTTAATATTATTATTAAGACACTTATCTACTTTACTAATTACGCGTTGATAAATAAATTGTTTGAGAAATATAACTGGTTCACACTATCTTTGTTGCGTGTGGAAATAGAACCAAAATTAATAGTTATTCTTTCGGGACCACACACGTAACACTGACAAATATTTTTACTCCAGGGATTAGCTTTATAGATTGATTCATTTCAAAACATCATTTTTCTCATTGCAACTAGTCTCTTCACTCTTTAAAATATATTTACATCCTCTCCAGCTTTTTGCCTAAGCCGTCATCTTACTGTACCTTCCTTTATGGCAACTTCTAGCTCTAATTTTAAGGTGTTTGATCTTCTCTTTTCGTTGCTGCCTAAGGACAGTCGTCTCAATTTCGGTCTTTTAACGTATCTTTCTTCCTTCCTATCTTTGAAATATCATCAAAAACAGCGCATGGGCTTATCTTCTGCTTCTTTGTAATAACAAACTACATTCCTACACTCCAAGAACATTAACTGCCATGAGCGTAGGAAGATCGATAATTGACGGGCTCATATTCATATATTCATGATATACAGAGTTAAGTTCTTTTTAAATGCATTGTTTTGAAAGAATTATGACATGAATGTATGAATATGAGCCCCCCCTGATTACCAATCTGCTTACGCTCTTGGTAACTGCAGTTAATTCTTTCGTCCTAGGGCATCTTATTTTCGGAATAGTCAGAATATCTTGACTTGTACTGCGAAACTATATGTTTACTTCATGTATGTATGTTAAGTATATATACGAGCCATCACAACATAATTTTAAGACATTCTATGTTGATTGACAAAATAAAATTGCACTCAACTCACCAAAAATGAATAAATCATGATGAACACGAATTGAAGATATCAACACTGTATTATTACACTCATTAATAAGCTATCCTATCAATTTTGATTCTGTTAATGGTTCTCTTGTTGAATGGCCCAAGCAACCTAATTAAGGATCGCCTATTATTCCATAATTAACATTCCTACTACGAGTATCTTTTCTCATTAAAATAAATTCGAAATAATTTTGGGAGTATGTTTCTTTAACAGAGATTTAACTAATTTACATCCCTGATCATCATAACAAATTATAATTCTATTGAAAGACATTTTGATCAGTAAAAATCCTTTGAAAGTATGCACTTTCATTTTCGAAACTAGGCCAGGCAATATGGCTAATTTAAAAAATAAAATTTCACTCAATTTGTTCTTTAAGTGTCGTGCAAGAACAGGAGTCAAAATGAAAAAAGAAGACGAGAAGTTGTCGACGTTCAAGGTTTGTTTCAGTTTCATTTCATTGTTGCTATTACCTAGAAATATAAAACAATGTATAATTGGACTTTGGAAAGATTAATAAATTGTGTGGTATTATATTCATAAATGCATGATATGCTCTACTAAGTTCCTTTGAAAGCCATTGTTTTCGACAGATTATAACATGCGTAAATGTGAATCGAGCCCACCCCCATTATACATCCTCCAACGTCGTTCATGCATAATGAGACAGAATATTGACTGAAGCGCTTCTTGTATCCATAATAGTTTGTGAAAGGCTTTTAATATATTTATTGCAATTACTCAAATTTGATTGAGAAAGGTAAGATTACTTAAATACTTGTCGGTAGTTGTTGTTGTTGTTGAAATTGCTATCAAAAAAGCTTCTGTCTACAACACAATTTTATCAACTTTTGGCGGTTTTAAAGCGTCATAAACAATTATACCAACGTGCTTCTTTTAAACTTTCTGACTGCTTTTCCTTAATTGTGGAAGACATAGGTCAAAACTTATTAAGTATACGAAAGCGTCTGGGAGCGAGGCTGGAAGCATACTAGAAAATATACTTAATTTTGCTGTATTTGCAACACCTACAAAGCTGTGCTTTGTTGAAAATAGACCGTCAAGCTGTCTTGCCTACATACATTTTGGAAAAGTTATTTAGATGAGCCTCGTAAGAAAGAAACTTTCAAACGCTAAGAAAGCCACAATAAGTTTGATTCCCTGATTTACAAGACGCTTTGCATGCCACTATTTTTTAAAGTGACTAACTTCTTTTTTTTTGATTCTATGTTAGCTATTTTCTGAGTCCCCGTAAGTGCTTTGAAGCATTGTATGTCAATCACTGTGGTCAGAATGTTGTAATGCTCAGCTTAGAAAACTGTAAAGCAGGAACAAATTCAATGCATTTTTCCTTTGCATTTTTGTAATTACTACGTCAAAACGATAAAGAATTTAAAACACGAGTCACAAGACCAATAAATAATGAATATAATGAAATACTTACTATGTGCGAAACCTCCGCGTTCAAAGATCAATTGCCATGAAAGCAGAATCTTCTGCAATGTAATTTTGCCAAAATGTTATTAAGAAAATAGTTACAACAAACCAACACGATCCTTCGCACAAAAATAGTAAGACAACTTTATATTTCGGTCTAGTCAAATGTCTACATTGTTTGTTGATACAAAAATATGTATATGCGCTAAATTGTTTATGCATTCAAAGCATAAGCTTTCATGTAACACGTCGTAGACTAGTTTGCTGTCTCAGCAGATGATTACCATGGCGTAAGGATGGGGCATGGGGAAGCACGAGCCCACCCACTCCCACTTTTTAAATTTGATAAAAGAAAGGTGCACTTTTTTACAAAAAATGTGTCCTTTTTAAATGAAAAGTTCCCGAAAAATCTTGAGCCCACCAAACTTTCACATACTTCCTACACCTCTGGATAAAATTTTTGCAGATGTAGATCGTCCAGGTTAGTATCATCCTGAGACTGCATGACTGTTGGTGTTGATGTTCACTGACATTTCGACAAACTTAGCAGTAATGATATTCAGAGTAATCTTCATATTAATAACAAATTTGCTAAATGCTCTTGCGCAATTATTTAGAAGCCCGCTTGGTTGGCTGCAATGAACATATCAATATGTTTTGTGTCAAAATAGAACCATAGAAAACATTCTCTATCATAGTAATTTTGCTATTTTAATGCAACCCCCTTTCCATCCAACGCCCTTGTTAAGTGATTACGAATGATGCATTAATATATACTCTTGACAAAATATTTGCATGACACTTTTTCAAAGATACCGTATTTATCTCAAAAACGAACCAAAATGGCCAGGTATGATGAATTACATATCGAGATCTTGTATATATGAATTTTATATAGAACTACTCGGATAAAAATTTATGAACTCTCACTGAAATTACATGAAAGCATTCTCGTAATAAGCCACAAATTTATTTTTTCTCACTATTAGTTGAAATTTGGTATTGTCAGTAAAACTAAATCAGCTGACATTCAAATCACAAAAAACAGTTGACGATCTTTGAAATAGTCGTCACAGTCACACGAACCTCAACTCACAAAATGGGAAATAGTCAAGGAAGGACAAGGAAAGTAAGATATCATTGTTTGCTTATACCATACAATTTTTAGCTTTGTAAATGCTGCTGATAGCCCATGACAAAAAAACTTTGTTACAGCCATAACGACAAGAGAAAATTTTGTCTTTTTGTTAAGGCAACCTTTAACTCCTTTTAGAAAAGCAAATCTGATGACGTTGGTCGGCATCTGCGTAGGTTTTTAGTTCATCCAGCAGGTAATAGAGCCAGCAAAAGCTCAAAATGCTTATCAAAAAAAGATAATTGTAAAATATTTAAAAGCCAGGCGTGCTTTGCGTTGATAGCATCCATCAAAATGAGGGAATCACCAACTCCTTTATAAATATTATTCCACCTGCATCAAATAAGAGTGTTAAAAGTGATCACAATTACCTAGATAATAGTTATGACAATAATCCTGCAGAGAGCAATACTTGTGAAGTCATAGAAGTAAAAAAGAGAGTGGCAAGTCCAAAAGTGGTAAGTAAAGAAAAACTTGCAACACTCAAATAACTGACAAAAAAAATGAAGGCGTGTATTATTATATTTCTTATCGATTAAAAACTGAATACAGACATCGAAACACAATTTTGTGACTTTGTATTATAAGCCAATCGGAGGAGGGGGGAGGGGGAGAGGTATTTCATAATCCCCTTTCCTCAGGACGTTCATGTTACCTTTACGATGTCATAACGCGATAGTGACTTTTTCATCGGCGCTTGATGTAGTAGAGTAGAGAGACATGCAGATTTTATACCAATAGCGATTAGTCAATCAGAAACCGTTAGTTATTTTATTACACGATTAAAATAATTTTTCGTATACCAAAGGTAGAATCTCTCTTTGTTGATGTTGAGCTTGAGATGACACGTTTTATGAAAGAAAAACTAAAAAAAGAATTTGAAGTGATTGAAGCTCAACTTAAAGATGAGAAAGTTAAAATTACGATGAGTCTGGGATTATTGAAATATTCTGGAACAAAGAAAGGAATTGAAGAGGCAAAGACTAGCATAATGAAGTTAAAAAATGATATTAGAACGAAAACAAGATCATACTCATCACCTGGAATTCTCAAATTATTTTTTAACGAGGATGGACAAAGATATTTGAAATTTATTAAAGTACAAACGAATGTAACGATGAAGGTGACTGATAGCCTTGCAGAAAATATTCAGCAATTTGACATTGAAGGCATTATCTATAAAAGACGTCAATTTAAGAAAGATTTAAAACAATTCAATGAATGCAATTTTATGACAAAAGAAGGTCTAAACGTTTTATGGAAGTATGGCGATCTCGCCAAAGAAAGCGTGAGTGTCATCATTACTTATTTTACTTCCATGCTTTTGTCGGATAATATGCCATAGGTAAAAGGGGGACTAGTTTTGTGTATTTTACGTTTTCGTATATCATTTATAAAAAAGAAAATAATATCCTTCTTTAACGTGGATCAGAAGATCACTGTGTTTTTAATTTTATTCCAAGGTTGATGTTTTGGTCAACTCAGCGGTCTCATATCTGAGTGATGCAACAATGACTGGACGAGCATTAAATAATATGGCTGGGGACTCTTATGTCACAGAATGTGGTAATCAGCCTTACATTTCCACAGGTGATATAGCAACAACGAATGCAGGAAATCTTTCATGTAATTTTGTCGTTCATGCCGTTTGTTGTGATTGGAAACCGGGAGGTGATGCTGAAGAAGTAAGGATTACTTAAGAAAAATTCATTCAATATATTTCAAAAGCCAAGTCTTCTTCGATTTCTTTAAATATAATTATTTTTATCATAAAACAAGGTGCTCCGAAAACTACTATTTAAAATTCTTGAGGAATGCAACAAACGTTCTGCCAAGTCTGTGGCGTTGCCAATAATAGGAGCAGGTAAACACAAGTTTCCCGAAACAACTGTTTTACGTTTGATGAAAGAAGAATTCAAAAGATTCAGTTCCACATATCCACAAAGTTCACTGAAGGAAATCAAGTTGATAAGATATGATCCAGAAAGACAGACTACAAGCAGTGAGTCTAAATTTGTTAGTTGATAATTAATATCATAAAAAAACTTTTCATTTTAATTAAAAGGATAGAATTACACTAAATTACAAGAAAGAAACACTATAAACTCAAACGATTACATTTCAAAAATAATCTATTTGTAAAAGATGTTTTCCACTTTATATGGTTAAAAAGAACCTTTTTTAAAGTAAATATGATCAGCATTTTGCAAACCAATTTTTCCATTTAGGCGACAGTACCTCTAATTTAAAGCCAATCTTTGTTCCTCTTGCATTTGGCTGTGGCAAAGAATCCATAACGTTTCGAATTATAGGACGTTCCGATGAAGAAGTTTCTTCTGCAATACAAAAAATCGAAAAGTTCATCAAAGATAATATCACCACATCAAAAATTCGTCATAAAAATCTCTATGATCTTGTTCTACGATATTTGGTAGATGAATTGAAGGAAACACCGTCGGATAGCATTAGAATAGAGTTTGAGGATGAGAACACAATTTCTTTCACTGGTTTGAGCTGCGACGTGATGATAGCAAGCCATATGTTCAAAAAACGTATTAGTCAGTACACCATAAAAGAAATTTCCTCAACTATAGGTAAAACATTTATTATTTGATTTTTAATCTTCAATACTTTGAAGAAACAGAAAACATATTTAAATTTTTCATTGCATAGAAAGTCTTAAATCTCAATTCTTAATCTTAAATTTTAATTTCAAATCGTAATCATAAATTTTAATCTCAAGTTGTCATCCTCGAGTGTTACATACTATTATAAGTAGCAACACCTCATACATGATTTAGATATCCCAGTTCCATCAAGTTGGTCACCTCAGCCTTCCGATCAAGTTGTCAATGTTGAAAAACTTAAACCATCATCCGCTGAATATGACGAGATAAAAAATTATTTCAAGGCTTGTAAAGGAGATCCTGACGAAATTTATGAGATTCAAAGGATACAAAACCCCGGGCTTTACTGTCGTTACCAGACCTTTAAAAGTTCAATGCGTGATGATGTGAATGAAATGCGTCTTTTTCACGGCACTAACCCAAACAACGTTGAAGCAATAAACTCGAACAACTTTAGCGAAGGCTTTGCTGGCGTAAATGGTGAGAGTTAAAGACAGATCCATATTTACTTAGACAATTTTTGAAGAGTTTCTCAATTTGGCATTAAATCCTATTTATAATTACAGAGAAAAATGTTAACGCAATTGAAAGTACATTAGCCTAATTTTTTGACAAAAGTTTTTGATATTTTATTAAGAATACGACGACCTTCTATGTTAAAACTAAAGAATTCACAAATGGACATCCATTTGTAATTTCTAGTGTACGCCCACAACAAACATTTTTCCTTAATTAATGCATGTGTTCAATTTACAGGAGCAATTTATGGAAATGGAGTATACTTTGCAAGAGATGCATCGTTTTCTCTGGATTACTCTCGTGAACAGTGTTCTGCTGGATCACAACCAAAGATATACATCGCCAAAGTTCTTGTTGGAAAGTACACATTGGGTAAGGAAGGACTAAAGGCACCACCATCAAGAAATGATCCCAGTAATCCAGGTCTACTTTATGATTCTGTTGTCGATAACCAAAATAATCCCACAATGTTCGTCATTTTCCAAGATAACCAGTGCTATCCTGAGTATCTTATAACATTGAAAAATAATGGAGCAATTCAGCGGCGTAGCTAAAGAGTGAAATGGAAGGGGGTGAGACGTGCTTTCACAATTTTTCAATTTTATAATTTTTTTACTTTGAAATCTTAAAGGGAATATACAATGATTCATTTAACAAAAAGCTATAAATATTTGCTGAGTACTTTTGCACATAGTTGAGTGAATTACATAGGATAAAGACCTTGAATATTTGTTTCATATCAGCATAGAAAGAGAAAACGCACATAGTATGGATTTGGATTCCATTGTTGACAAATTTAGATTAACTTTTGTAAAAATATTTGCTTTTAACTTAAATTGCCGATGTGAGTCTTTCATATTGTCATAAAACTTTCTTGAAAATGTGGGAAGTGGTGTTTTAGAGATCTCGCGAATAAACAATATTTATAAGGCCATGTCCCTCAAACCCTTGTCGAACAGCATAGCGACGCCTCTGGAACAATCTCAAAAAGCTTTTAACATTAAAATACAAAGTAAAGCATAGTTTGTACCTATTAACCTTTGATCAATTGTACTCTGCACTGCATGTATCTTGGACTTTTTAATTAAGTCATTATGTAGGTTTTTTATAGCAATTAACTTTGCACTATAATTATTGACACAAAAACTGATTAATAAGAGTTTGCTTCATTACACTGATTTCTTATTTCAATAGTATGCTGTATAGAGATAGCTATCTGTGCACGAGTTTTCTTGTTGGACTTTTGCATCTGAAGTCAATTACATTCCTTTGTAAAAATGTGACCATTTGTCATCGAGTGGGGTCATGATTAAATTTTATTTTTTCGGTTTTAAATCGAAATCTAATGTAAGAAACTATAAAATGACCGACTCTGGCAAATAAATGTAAATTTCATAATATAAATGGAATATGAATACTTGTTTGTGGCAAAACCACAGATGCTTCACCCTCTCTCCTCCCCAGTGAAAATCAAGTCAAATGGTCAACAGCACAACTATTACTAATGTTCTGCGTGGAAAATATTTGCTGTAGTATTTCTGATTGCATCAGATTTCAGAAAAATATCATTCTAAGGAATTTTATGAGCATTATACGACATACTAACTGCAGTGATCAATTTGCAAACTGCTTTTAATTGAATGTGTTTTCTGTGACATTGCATGCTGGTATTCGAGCAATATACACGATCATGAATTGATATCTTTTGGCCGAAAAGAAAAACAATGTAATTATTACAATCAATTCAGTTTGCAAGCGATTGCAGTATAAAATTACAGATTCAAGTTGACCAATATAACTAAGTGCAGATTAATTCAGGATAACAATCAGAATCAAAGTTAGAAAGAGAGATTTGGTTGTTTAAAAGTAAACATGCATGATGCATAAAGAAGATAAAAAATGCGGCTTCTTAGACATGATCTTTTAGCTGTCTTGCAACTCATGTGTTGACATAACCATCTTTCTCTCTCACCCAGTATACTTGATGGAAAACGAAACTTTTTAAAAACGAGCTGGTTTCGTATTTTGTTTGCAAGAATGCAAAGGACGTGCCACATCTTTTTGACAGAAGTGATAGCTAAATAAATATCAAAGTTAGCAAAAGAGATAAGTCTAGTTAAAGAGAGATTTGTAGCCATGTCATTTGTTGTTGATTTTTCCATTTTATGAACACTGTAACAGTGCTTTTTTTGAAATAGAAAAAAGGTTTAATTCATATTATGCTGTATATAACTTGCAAATCATTCCTTCACTCGTTTTTCTTTCTTGATGACGTTGCACATGCATAGAAATAATGCTGTTTAAAAATGAATTTTCTATTCACTAAGCAAGAGTTCCAAGCATCATTCTGGTGTTACTACAAAACTTTACTTCTGAAGACGAGTCTTCTATTCGACTGAAGTGCTTAGCAGGACTACTTCTTTAACAGCATGGCAGACAGATTAGTAGCTACAACTGAGAATTGTAGTCACAGTGCATTGGCAGATCCAAAATCCTACATCAAGCCAAGTAGTAAGCAACTGTTAAACGTTTGGACGCTAACACAACTGAGACCTACATCGGACTTACAGAAAACGAATTTAAGACTCGACACCGGAACCACACTGCCTCTTTCCGCCACAAAAAACTAAGAAACTCCACCGAACTCAGCAAACACATATGGACACTAAAAGACAACAACATCGCTCACGATATCTCATGGAACATCATCACTCACAGCAAACCGTGCAACAGCGCCAACAAAAGATGCAACCTATGCCTGAAAGAAAAATTCTTTATCACCTACCAACCACAACTATCATCACTCAACAAACGTAACGAACTTATCTCCTCTTGTCGCCATAGACACAAGGCACTTTTATCCAATTTGTAACCATACACTCAACATATTCTGTAATTCTATCTTAATTTTTACCCTAACTTCCTCTTGTATATATAATCTAGCACATGCTTTGTATTCATTTAATATCCCCTGAAGAGTGAGAAATCACGAAACAGACTTGTCGGGATGAAATTGTAGTTTTTGTGTATTTTCTTCTTCTCATCAATAATTACCATATTTATATTTATATTTATATATTTATATTTATATATTTATATTTACAAAGTATATAACAATGTGCCCTCCCGACTATCACCATAATCATTTTATTGCTTTTATTATTATAAACTTGCTAATGATTAGTCTTTACGCGAAATTAGAAAAGTCATAATCACTGAACCTGCGTGACAAATAAAATGTAAATTTTACGATTGGAAACAATGCACTATATGGTCAAGTTACTTTGGTAAAACTATGAATTTTACACTCCACCCCTTTCTTTCTTCTCAAAGCACTTGCCATTTCAAAATCAATAGAAAATAGCTAAAATACTTCCAAAATCACAGTGTCTTTGCCTGTCCTTCACAATTTTGACAAAAATGCGAGAAGAATAATCATCACAGACATTAAAACAAGCAATATTGAGTACCTTTATGAAAATTAATGGAAGAGATGCGGTCCTTCATTATAGGGATAAAAAGTTAAGGATGAAAATCTTCACTTGACAGTGCTTGAAGTGCAATTGGAAGAAAGGCACACGTTGTGGCTCAAATAAACTGTTTGTTTATTATACAGAAATTAGTATTTAGTATTGACCAACTACATTAAGGATTTTCTGAATGAGCTGGAATTTATCCGACATTTTATTATACACCGATGAAACAGTATTAAAATTGTGGTGGCTTTTGATCTATGCGCTTAAATAAAGAGTTAAACAAAGATTTTTCATTATGGCAAACTGGTTTGATGAAAATAAACTTCTTTTGAGCCATTAGTAGATGCAGGGTAGGTAAGAAAACATTGCTATAAGTGTAAATATTTTTGAAATTCAAAATTCCCGACAGCTAATCATACTGGTAATATTTTAGTCTTAAATTTTCTTTAGAAACTACTAAGCAATTGTGTTATTGATGTGGCATTTTCAAATTACAATGAGTTGCTTGTAATGTTTTCTGACCTACCCTGTAGATCCACCCACCGCCTTCATGAATCAAATGTAAAAT
>NW_025813469.1:3289441-3409441 GCF_021976095.1 Xenia sp. Carnegie-2017 | reverse complement strand
ATTCTGAACATGGTGAGACTAGAGAAAGCATTATGAGCGTGGCGACGTACATACTACTAATGACATCAATTGAGGAAACATGCCGTCCGAAACAATTCGCGCGAGAGATCAACTTTTGAAGTTGAACCTTCCACTTAACGTGAAATGGACATAAATACATTAAATTGCTTCCAAAGATCTGAATGTTTCTTTAAGCCAATGAAAATGTATATGAAAAATTCACATCTTGAACATTTCAACTATGCACAAATTTTACTTTCTCTAGAAAACTTTAATGATCTTCACAATAAATTTGTTAAATCCATTTACAGGAGTAATTTATGGAAATGGAGTATACTTTGCAAGAGATGCATCGTTTTCTCTCGATTACTCTCGTGAACAGTGTTCTGCTGGATCACAACCAAAGATATACATCGCCAAAGTTCTTGTTGGAAAGTACACATTGGGTAAGAAGGGACTAAAGGCACCACCATCCAAAAATGATCCTAGCAATCCAGCTCTACTCTATGATTCTATTGTGAATGACATAAACAATCCCTGTATTTACGTCATTTTCCAAGATAACCGGTACTATCCTGAGTATCTCATAACAATAAATAATCAACAAAACAGATCTTCGTACATTTAAGTACATACAAACTCAATCTGTCCTGCACAGCTTCTACGTCTTTATTAATTACTGTTGATCAACTATACTATATGCATTGCAATTATTCATGAATGTTTATTTTGTGACCGTTATATACTATAGCTTATATATTTATTAACATTGTATGAGTTTTTTACTGTAATTTACTCTGCACGTTTCATTATAGCTACAGAAACTATAAAGGTGCGTTCACTTCATTATATTTCACTTTTCGATACTATGTCGTTGTGATAGCTTTGCAAGAGCTGCGAGGTTTTCCTTGAAAATTTTATTTTGAAGTCTATTATTATCATGACCATATTAGTCTTCTGTAGGTGTCTAATGATGATGCAGATATATAATTATATCTATTATTTTGTTGTAATTGTCTAATGGGGGTATTCATACGTAATTTTGGGTTAAAAGTCGGGCACATGGCTATTTCTCTCCCTTTTCTGCATAAATCGGCATATAGCTTGACGTGGGTTGATAGATTAAGTGGTACGTATCACTTGTCAATGAGTATCAATATTCAATCAACATAAATTTTATCAAAAACAAATGATATTAGTACAGCTCAGCTAATGATAATAGTAATAGTTTGGTATAAAATATTCTTTAAAATTCGAAACTACTAATAAACCAAACCAACTGTTTTGTTGTATATAAAATTTTTGAATTCACAATCAGTCGCCTATAATACTTTTTGACCTAAACGAGATTATTACTGCCTTCACTGCGTTCAGACTATCAGTATCACTGTCTATGCAGGAGTAGAATTGTTATTTCATCTAACTTTAACTTTACGAGGTCGGAGCTTGTGAAACTTATTATAAGTAAACTTAACCAGAGATTTTAGATTCTTCAACAGTTTGAAGTTATTTGTTCTTACACTTTCATCAATTCACGTAGAACAAAAACAAAAATTAGTTGAAAGAAGATGCATTTATCAGTCTAAATCAATTTAATTTTTGATCACAATTGAATAAACACAAGTTGAAACTAACAAAAAATTTAGGAAACTGAGGCAGATGAATGCTTCTTTGTCAAGCAGTTGATGAATGTATTAGGTAAGTAATAATATTAAAGATTTTAATGACATGAATTCACGCTTTTAAACAAGGACTTTTTATTTGAAAAATAGTCACTCCCGCCAATCCATCTCGCGCCGGAGGCGCGACTCCACTAGGGGGGTCCGGGGGCATGCTCCCCCGGAAAATTTTGAAATCCAGAGCCTTGGAAACAGCATTTCCTGCGATTTCGAGGGCAAATTATTTGTTGTACAATAATTTATAAAAACCCATTTTTGTTAGCTGCATTCTTAATGTGGCAATCGTTGAAACTGCAACTAGTTAAAAAGGTACTAAAGGTGGCTCAGAGAAACGTTACGCAGGAGACAATTGTCCCCTAAAACATAATTTACTCATCACTGCCCCTGCATAAACAGAAGAAATTTGTATTAGCACAAAAAATAATATAGTATACGACACTTCTAAAGTGCATAGAGAGAGATTTTTCTTAGCATTCTACTTGTTAGTTTAAACTTGTTTAGATTGGGGCAAGTAGACAGGGATGGCTTTATTCTTTAAAGTTATGCTTAATTTTCTCAATGAAGTACCATGTATTATACGAACAAATATCAAAACACATACTATACTCATCATTTATAAAGAAAGGCCAGCCTCCTGGGTTTTCTACAAATTTTCAACCACCTCGTTATGCAACACCTCTGATTCCTCTTTCTTTTCAATGATATCTTTGTGAATAGATATTCTAAACAAAGAGCTAAGCCGACCTTGACCCATTCTATTTCTTAAATAGCTTTTACCCTTTTAAGCAAGAAAACGACCTCTCTACTGAAGCACTTGCCACTGCCAACACACCATTCAATTTTAACAAATTTACCACTTGACCTAAACTCGACTGGAGATTAAATTTGAAGATGTATTTAAGAACCTCATTACTGCACTCTTTGTGAAAGTCCTTGTCGTTGTAAATGAAGGAAAGTTGACTCTCCAAAGTTTGGATGTCAAAAGAGGACTATACTTATCTTTGAGAAGATTGATCTTCTCCTGTGGAACTATGCCCTTCCATGTAGTAAATAGTTTAGGATTTACAAGGTCTAAAAACTCGAACTGATTAATATCTTGAAATCGTTCACTTAACATGCCTTTAATGGAATCAATAATCTCAAAATAAAGCTGTTTGTAATTGTATCTACTATCTGCTCTGGTTGCTGGTGGGCCTACTTTTTCTAGTGCAGTTTGGTAAAACTCGGTGAAAGCTTGATCTGTGCGAAGTGACACAATAAACTGCTTGAAATTGTCAATCTTGCTTATGCCATAGTTAAAATGGGTTTCCCTATTTTGAAGAATGGAATACAAAATTGTGGACTGTTCTAAAATCCTGTAAAAACACACTAAAACAAAAGAGAAAGCTATCAAGATAATGCAGTAAGCCACTTATTTTACTTAATGACTCATCATCCCACCCAGCTGGTTGTTCAAGTACCCCTCAAAAATATCTAAAAGTTTTTCATAGTTTTGTGCAATACATTGATTAATCTAGAGCGATAATACCATCTTGTTTCACCAGGGCAGGAAACTCAAGGTTGTTAGATGTGAGAAAAGCTTTTCTTTTGGGGCATTGCTTGTAAATGTGCTGAATGTAGCTATATTAATAAAAAGATTTTAACAGGAGAAATTGATGAGGCTGACTGGCATAGGACCAGGTTCAATCTATGAGCTGCACAATGAACAAAATGAGCAAAAGGATACTCTTGTCGAACCAATGCTTGAACACCATTGATATGGCCAGACATGACAGAAGCACCATCATATGTTTGTAAAACCAGTTTTTCTTTTATATTAGAATACTCACCAAATTTATCTTTGACAACTTGTGATATTGCTGTGGCATTTCTGTTCATACTTACATCCACAAATCCTAATTGCCTCTCCATAATTTCACTTGCTTTGTCAAACCGAGCAATAACACTTAGCTGCTCTTTGGTGGAGACATCAGATGCTTCATCAACCTGAATACTCATAAATGTGCAATCATTTATTTCCTTTCTGATTTTATCTTCAATAATTGAATCAAGACAGCTGATAAGACCATTTTGAATTTCTGGGGAGACTCCAGTAAATCTTCTGTCACCAATTATATCAGATTCTGCTAGTCTACTGTGCAGTCGACGCTCAAAAACAGAATCAAACTTAGCAAAACATTCGAGCAGCTCTCTATAATTACCTTTGTTCAAGCTACCTTCGGACTCATTGTGACCTCTAAATGGCAACTCTTGCTTTGACAAATACAGCACGGCCTCAGTAACAGTTTTAAAATTCTCGATTTTGTCTTACCTCCTCATTGTGACGCTGAATCTCATTTCTTCTAGCGAGGGACATAAGACAATCAATTCGTTCACTAGCTCCATACGTTTTCCATATCTTAAATGCAGTCAAATGCGATTTAGATTTTTCATGCTTCTTAGCATCAGACATAATACTCCGCATATCGTTGTAGCCATTCTTAGTCCACGATGGCGATGTTTTTGTGGAAAACATTAGACATGGCCAACAAAAGACTTTCTGCAAGGTTGTACTGCCACACAGCCAGTCCTTCGCCTCATACCAATCTCTCTGAAATGCTCTTCCCTTATTTTGGATAGTTAAATCAGGAGTAGGCCGTTCATGAACGATAACATTCTGTTCGACCGACGATCGAGCAGAGAACGGTTTAGCTAATAAGCTATTTACTAAATCAACATCAGTTGAGCAAATCGCAGTCGCACTTGAAGCCATTGTGTCATACACAAATACAAAATAGCAATTTGAGAGTAAACACAATGGAAAATTAATACCAACAATGACACGTAATTTGATAATCACTAATCGCTGTACTCGTATTAAAAGGTCGAATAATTACAACCTCCGCCAATTTAAAATAGCGGGAGTTCGACTATAAAAACAGATTTGAGCATGCGTCAAGTCCCTTAGCCAACCAGAATTCAAAACTTCTTATATAGAATTATATTGTATGTTCCGCCCTCTGAAGATGGGCGGAATACGTGGAGAATCGCGCGAGTATGCAATGTGCGAGAAAAGGCGGTTGCTAGGTTACATAACAAATCTTGAGATTTTGCTGTATTACGATTACGAACCACCTAATAAAAGCGTAAATATGAACAAATAAAACATAATATTACAAATTGTTCGTGAAATAATGTATGTCTTATGTCCAAATAGAATATTTATTATTTTTTTGGGAAATTTCTACTCCCGCCGGGCGGGAGTAGCGGGACCGCTAGCTACGCCACTGGAAACAATGGTCATTAGCCATGAAGTATTTCAGTAGGTTTCACTTTTCTCCTGATTTTTAAAAAACAGCATTGTTGTTGGCATGAATATTAATCGAGCTTGTGAAAGGTCTTTTAGATTATTTAAACATCGTTCTCTTAAAAGCATGACTAAGTGAAAGTGGGTTTCAGGAGAAAGTGGGTTTGAAGCAAAAGTTCATTCAAGTAAAAAGTTCATTACGGAAGTTTTCAATTCATCCAGGTAAGTTAAACTGTATATTATATTTTTTTCATGTTATCAAATTGAGATTAAAAACCCAACCTGTTGTCACAAAATACTAAAACATATTACAAAATTTTATCAATATTTAACGGTCTGATGCGTATTTAACGAATCTTTCACTTCATCATTTTATATACTTCTTTCATTTATGTAGTTGTAGTAAATGCGAGCCTTTTGTCAATAGCTTAAAGTGAATATAAGAAGATATTTCTAATGTAAAGCGGGGCAGCTGGAAAAAGCTAACTCTATCAGTCAAACATTTGATTTTAAAGTTCAATTTGCTGAATTCCTTTCGGCTTTGTTGTCATACAGAACCTTACGTACGTTATTTAATTAGTACGACAATTAAAATTTGATTGTGTTTTATTTCGTTAAAAGTGGATGTAACTTTGCCTTAAACGAGCTCACTACGATATTAGTTTTATTTGGAAAAATAGGAGGTTTCATAAGAAAACGATTATTCGATACTTTATTTGGTTACTTTTTTACGGTTATTTATATCAATGATACGCAAACATAGTTAACTTCCGATTTCTCCATATATTTCGAATTCATAACTGACATTTTCTTGGTAGAGAACATCATTCAATCACGAAAATCGTCCCACTGATCAACATCAATTTTCAGCTCAGATGGAAAAGAGGAAAAATGGGTGCGTTATATTTCAATCAATTATCAACTTATGCATGCATGGCTTCCATTTTTACAAGCTTTTACTGAATCTGTATTATTATTATTAGTCGACCATTTAAGATTTAGTTTCAATGATCTTCGTGTTCAAAACTCCATTTCAAGAAGCTTTTATTGAATCGCACGTTTCTGGTTCGACTGGTTCGACGTTTCTATTTTTACTCCTTCATCAATGAATGGGCTTATTTAACTGTATTTGCATGCAAGCAAAACAAATTTATTCACTAATATTTCATAAGGCATAAGGCTAAATTGAACTTCTGGAAAATGGCAAACGAAAGCACGGCTCAAATTAAGCAGTTAGTAAAAACTGAGCCATTTGTCACACATTTTACGGTTCTCGGTAATAGACTCGATCCAGATGAATATGCTGACATCTTTTCCCACAAGACTGCTTTATTCAAATCCAGCAGTTATCAAATGTAAAGTTTTGGCTCCTTCTATCTGGAAAGTCCTCAAATTTCCACCTACAAGTTGAAAGATATTTTTGTGCACGATCTAAGCCAAGGTTCGCCTATATTGACAGACGAGGCATTACATATACACAATAAATGGGAGAATGGCATGGTTTATAACTAGTGATGTCAACTTTGATGAAACATCTTCTAAACAGTTTGTTATTTCTTGTGTTAATGAACTCGTCCAAAACTGCAACTCATAAAAATTACTAAAAGGGAAGGAAATATAGAGGAAGGAATGATTTCAGTTGATTGTTGAAAATCTTAGTTTACATTGAACTTAATATAACTTTTAGGGTACCACAACTTTTCTAGTGAAGATTTCTCTGTCAATCTTAAAGTAGTACAGTTATAAACATATAAATAATATCTAGAAGTCAAAAATATTTAGAGAGATACGAATGTTTTAAAATACAGTTCTTTAGTTGGATCTTTCGCTTGTTCTTTTTTTCATTTTAAAAGCAGTTCCAACGATGAAGAGGAAGAAAAATGTTCATTCCATATATTTGTTAACTTTACTGTTTTTAACTTGCAAATCTTTTATTGTCATCGCCATTTTTTTTCCACTCTACATGACATGTCTAAATCTTCAAATACTAAAAAAATGAAACTTTAAAGTGGCTAACATAAAACGAGTTATTTTCCGATTTAGTTTGCAAGAATGCAAAGCAAAATTATGATTTAACCCCAAAACTTTACCTTTGAACATATGTTGTCTGTAAGCCTTCAGATCTAATCTCTGAGTGAGCTCAAATGAGCCTTGCTTTACAAATCCATTCTGTGAACATTGCGACATCCAACTATTGAACAATTAAAGCGTTGGCATTTTGCTTAAAATGCCAATATAATATCGTGTTTATTTTTAGAATTATTTAGAAAATATGAAAGCAGAAGTCTTTTTTCCTGTCTTTTCGGCATTATCCCCAAAATAATCAAAACTTTGCGATTGACCTGACGTTGACTCTGAAGATGACTACTGCTAAGGTTGTCAAAACGTCAGTCAACAACAATAAAAACAGTCCTTCTCAGGACTATACCAACCTGGACGATCTACATTTATAAACATGTAACGATACTGCCGGGTTCAAACCATTTACTTTAATTGTGTTATTGATGTGCGATGAGTCGCTTGTAATGTTTTTTGACCTACCCGATAGATTCGTTCTCCGCCTTCAAGAATCAAATATAAAATGTGATATTTATTACAAGAATATTTACCTTGTGAAAACTTCGAAATATCTAAGAATTGTTATCCAACTTAATATGGTCGGAGCATGTTCAACTTATCTAAAATAAATTTAACCAGAGGCTGCGTACTCTTCGACGATATAAAGGTATTTTTACGCTTTAACTGGTTCACATTGTATAAAACATTATTTGAAAGAAGATACATTTATCGACGTAAATTAAATGAATGCTGATCATGAATATCATAAATGAATATCACGTTTGAAGCACAATAAAATTGTTGGAATAAAGACAAGTTAAACAACCAAAAAATTTTGAAATTGAGGCTGATGAATGCTTCTTTGTCAAGCAGTTGATGAATGTATTAGCTAAGTAATAATATTAAAGATTCTAATTACATTATTTCCGAGTTTTAAACAAAGACTTTCTTATTTGAGTATTCTCAGTCAATTGATAGCAACAATATTTAAATATCAAGGTGTCTTAGTTGTTATAGTAATAATGATGTCTTGAGTTTCACTTTACTGGAAAATTAACTAAGAGCCAGAAAAAACGAAAAAATGATAAGAACAATAACATCATTTACAACATTGGAAACAAAAGCAAATAATGCACTGTCCCAAACCAAAAATATAATGTTTGCCAATATATTTCAATGTGTTCATAAACAATACTGCAAAACATTAAGTTTCCAAAACGCAAGTTAAGCCATATTATAATATCAGTGGGAACAGCATGTATATATATATATATATATATAGATTGATAATTTTGAACGAACATTAAATCCTCAATGCTTTTTTGTAAGTGATATATCATAATTATAATTTCATCGATGTGTTGGAGTTGTCTTTCATGAAAGTATAAAAATAAAGATTTAGACCACATCATATTTAGTAATGCCCTTCTGATTTATTTTGAAAATGATTAGGCTTTGACAAAAGACTGCTCATGGTCTTCTCAATTCTGTATACCATGTTTTGAATAGCGAATACCGTAGTTTGAATAGCAATGAAAAGAGTACCACATTCCAGTTGGCTCTTCTCATTTACATTCAAAGAAGTTTCAGAAAATGCATATGTTGTTCTTGGTCAACTTTGTCGTCTTTATACTATAGTAAGGCAATAGCATTAATGAAGTTTCACCTCTGCATAAAAAAGCCGAAACTACTTTCAGTTTATGTTTCCATCTACCAATCTCTTTTTATCTATAACCAAATTTATGACTTAAAATTGATGTCTTATAATGGCAAAAATGTGTGGCCACTACATAGAAAAATGGTAAAAGAGATTTAAATCTTTTTGACAATGCTATTGGCCGATACAACCACTGATATTATCAGATCAGTGGATACAACATACAGGCGTGTATAGAATTTTACGTTTGTTGTGGGAAGGGTTTAAAATTTCAGATGCATGTTATCTCATTTGCAATTTACAGTTTCCTATTTCAATGGAATTAGGAGAGAAACTTCCTCCGTCTGTAAATTGTAATTTAAGAATGGTTCAATAAGTCAACGGTAAGGATGAAAAATTTATATTTTATAACACAGTGTAAGTAAGTTTTAGAAGTAATGTGTAAGCAGCTTTGTGAAGTAGTATCATGCAATAAATTTCCATTTTACAGTGAATTGCGTACAAACGAATTCTAGGAAACTTTGGACATTGTCTTTCTGGTAATGGTTCATTCATTTTGTATTTGGAAATTGAGATGGGTCATGATTTATAATCCAAGCACAAAGGTCTGTAACTTACGAGCGGGAAGATTAAAATAATTATTACAGGGACGGCGCAACGAAATCGAGCCTGGGGGAGGGTCCGCATACGACTTATATTTACTAAAGTTGCTGGGTCTTACTTTGCCTCAAGTTAAGCTAAAATAAATAAATGCTAACAACAGATCTCACAAGACTTTTTCATAATCGTTCCAAGATCTTACTATGATCCTACAAACATCTTGCTAAGATCATGCATAAACTTTCCATCATGCATGATCTTGCAAGACTTTGCGCATGTTATTGTTGTATGGCAAGAACTTTTTGAAATGTCGTTCATGTCGTTTTTTTTAAATGTCGTTCATATCGTTTTTTTGAAATGTGGTTCTTGTCGTTTCTATTAAATTTCAATATAGTGGGGGTTGAGGTGAAATTATTGGTCGTATATCTACCATCAACAGCCCACAAAAACGGGAAATTAACAAATTCAAACATAAAAGAAAACATAAAGTTTAACACAAAAGTATACATAAAGGTAGACAGAAAGGTAAACATAAAGGTTAATATAAAGGTAGCGGGAGAAAGTGGGGGTCTCCCCACCCCTCCTTAGGCGCCATGCCTGTATTGCTGTTATTACTGGCACAGTTGAATGTTGCTGCGTAGCTGTTGGAGTTTACTTAGACCTTTAGAAAACAGCGAAGATGAAATATAATTTTTTATTATTTTCCTAAATACAAGCAATTCAAAAAGAATCAATATTGTTGTTACCTACATAATTTATTGTTTTGAATTTTGAAAAAGATTTTAAATCAATTTGAATTTTAAATTGCTCTCAATCGTTCGCTGGTAAAAACTTTATGCTCTCGCTTATTATAAAGTAACTGTGTATGTCAGTGAGTACCCCACGTCAATTTTAGAATTACCAGTGATCTGAATCCGATGTCCTTTGTTAACACCGTTCAGGGAAACCCCTTGTAACCTGATTGCTTGAATGTCCGTAGCTCTGCTCATCCTGAACCACTGACTGAGTTCATACAGTTACGCCACTATTCTGTGGTTACGTCGCTGGTAATGGTAATAGAGAGCTAATAAACTACGTTTCATCCGACAACGGCGTCGTGAGACATCGCGGAAGACTGGGACGAGCATGACATTCCCACGTATATTTAAAAAAGTTGAGCAAAGTTTGTAATAGAAAGCGGTGGTAGAAAGTGAACTCGTTTAAAACCATACGAAACTTTTGTCTTGTGCTTTTTGAGGAAGGTTATTTTACAGAATATGAATTGATCATATTGTACAAGGCATATAAATCAAGGAACCCAGAGCTTCCATTCAAAAATTATGAGCCATTTTGTTTAGACAATCTAAGTGAGGATGAATGTAAAGTAGAATTCCGAGCCAACAAACACGATTTATTTTCCTCCAACAAAATCTTAGAATCCCTGAAATAGTCAAGTGTCCACAAAGGGCAACATGTTCAGGACTGGAAGGGCTATGCATTCTTTTAAATCGTCTTGCTTACCCTTGTCGATTTTCAGACATGATTGGCAGATTTGGGCGACCAGTTTCTGAGTTGTGTATGATTGCAAATACCATCATTGACTTTATTTATAATTATCATAAGCAAAAAATTACAGAATGGAACCATGATCTTTTAAGCCCAGAAAATATACAGGTTTATGCCAATGCCATCCATGAAAAAGGAGCACCTTATGAAAATTGCTTTGGCTTTATTGATGGAACGGTCAGACCAATTTCACAGCCAACAAAACATCAGCGAATTGTTTACCATGGCCATAAAAGAGTTCACTCTTTGAAGTTCCAGGGTGTGGCATTGCCAAATGGTTTGATTGCACATATTTTTGGTCCAGTTGGTATGCTTATATTATTTAAATGAAAATATTATTGGACACACTATATTGTACAAGCCAAAACAGTCTATAAATCAGGCAAATATTTTCTATATTACAGAAGGAAAAAAAAAACACAATGCTGGTATGTTGTCTGACTCAAACTTCCTTCAAGACCTGGAACAAAATGCTTTTTCTGTGGATGGGAGACCATTTTGCATATATGGGGATCCCGCTTATCCACAGAGGATTCATCTACAAGCTCCTTTTCAGCATGGGGTAATCATAGACAGAATGAAAGAATTCAACAAGCAAATGAGTTCAGTTAGAGTGTCTGTGGAATGGTTATTTGGATATGTGATCAACTCATTCCGGTTCATGGACTTCAAAAAAACCCTCAAAATAGGTCTAAGTAGTGTTGGGAAAGCATATATTGTCTGTGCATTGTTAAGAAATTCACTCACTTGCATGTATGGAAATATAACATCCAAGTTTTTTCAGTTATATCCTCCAACCTTGGAGAATTACTTTATAACTAATTAATGAATGCCAAAATGACTTATTATTCAACACACAAACAATTAGCAAGTATGTATCATGTTATGTAAATACTGACAAGTGTGAGAAAGTTATAGTTCAAATAACAAAACATTTAAAAGTTCATAGTTACACAGATTGCTAAAACACAACAGTTAAGAATTCTTTCCTTGTAAGTGACAACACAATCTTACTTGGTTGTGAACCTCTGAATAATGTCAAGAAATGCTGTTGACAATTGCTGTTGTTGCTGAAGAAGTAAAGCTTGGCTCTCCATCATTTTTAGATTTTGTAGTTGCATCATATTTAAGACTTCTGTTTGCTGTGTAGCTGCTTGGGTACTCAATTGATTTTGTATTTCTTGCTCATTACGCTTTACTTCTAGGATTTCAATTTCCTTGCTTGATCTTTCTCTCAAATATTCGACTAATTCACAACTTCCGCGGCGTACTTTCTTAAGCTTAACATCTGAGTTTTGCCCATCAGATTTTCTCTTGCTTGTTTCGCCCATTCGTTCCAAGGCTGTCATCCTTATATCAATAGCATTTGCATTTTCCTTTTGCTTTTGAACTGATGCTACCTCAAGGAAGCTGTCCTCTTTTTGGCACAACTCTTCAATCAAACTTTCTTTCTCCAACAGTTCATCGACATCAATGCCACTTGCCATTTCTTCCTCGCGCATCTTCTGCTTAAACTTAGCTTTTAAAAGACTTCACCGGTCTCGAACACTTCTCTTGTCTTTTAGAGTAAAGACTGGCGCTTCGGTTTTATTTAAGTTTTCGACAATATAGAATCCAGTACTAATCCCCGATTGGGGCTTCCCTTTTTGTATTGAAACAGATCACTAACCATCATTTCTCTCATCAACAATAAATCGTGCTCATCTGTCCACTCCATTTTCCTTGAATCGTCAGCCATATTAATTTTAGAGAGGTTTTAGGCGCCATTTACACGAGCCCGGGTTGACAAGCAACCCGGGTCAATGCGCAAGAGGGAATGATTTTACGAGTGCGTTTAAATGGACCCGGGTTGAGGACAATTTTAGGTGCCATTTACACGAGCCCGGGTTGACTGTTGACCCGGGCTAGCTCATCAACCCGGGTCAACCCATCTACTAATAAATCATTACTAGCATTTACACGACCGCCGGGTTAGCACGCCAACCCGGGGCACCCTTTGGAAGACCAGGGTTGACCCGGGTTGGCAAAGTATTGAAGCGTGAAAAATTTGTGAAATACTCGTGTAAAGTAGGGTTGAAATTGACCCGGGCTCGTATAAACTGACGATATATCTGAATTTGTCACGTGTCCAATGTTATATTTCTTCAACGCGCGAAGCTGGCATATAAACGACTACACGTGTTACATTCAAATTCGTTTACAAGCTTTGGCGAAACGAACGTATTTTATGATCGTAATAAATGAATACGTAAAATATGGCAGAAAAGTCGAAAGTAAACTTTCAGTGGTCATCAGAGATGGTCGAGCAGTTGATCATTATTATAAAAGATTATAAAACGCAAATGGATTATAAAAATATTGATTTCAATGCTGATGTTGTGGCGTTGTATTCGAATGTTCGCGAACAAATGGCCTCAGTATTTGACCAAGAATTTTTGGCCCAGTAGATTGCCTGATGCACCAAAGCGTTCAATGCCGAAGTATCAATGGCCAAGTCGCAAATAAAGAAAGGTTACAACAGAATTAAAGAAAAAATCCGTGCTATTAGGAAGGCTTACAATAAAGCTGTTATCAATGGCACTAGATCTGGTTCTGGAAAAGTTGTCCAAGAACACTATGATCAATTGGCTGAAATTTGGAAAGGAAGTCCGGCTACAGAAAAACTTCGTTTTGGCATAAGTTCCAACAGCTGTGAAAGTCTTGGACCAGAAACATCATCCTCTGGATCATTAGGAAATGACAGTTTCAATGATGAATTGAATGCCACGCTCGATACGGATCATGATGAAGAGGAAGATGAAGACAATGATAATGAGCAAGAACAAGGTAGCAACTTATTTATCTTTGTATCAATTATGTAAATATTCTGCAACACATGCATTATTTTATATAGATGTAAATAATTCCAAAAAGAGACCATTGTGCACCAGAAAAATTATTGACAACAAGAGAAAACATCTGGAAAAACCCCTTTCAGCTGCCAAAAGAGATGAAGTTCTACTGCGGGCAGCAAGGGAGGATATAGAACTAAAAATAAAGCAGATGGAACATATGCAGGAAAGTCAGAAGGTTTTAGTAGACATGGCCAAATCTATGTCAGCATCCCTTGACAGCTTGGGGAAAAGTGTCAGTGATGGTCTTGGTATGTTGGCTATGGCTCTTAATCCAAATGCCTTTCAAAATGCATCATTTGGCAGCATTCCACACACACCTCCACCTATGCCGGGATTCTATCAGCCACCTCATGGTATTGGATCAACTATTGCTCAACCTCATGGTCTATATCCCAATCATACCGCAGGTTTTCCTCATAGAGGTTACTGTGACACAAATGATGTTCAAAGTTATGGCTCATTTATTGAACATGAAAGGTGTGGCTCAAGTGACTCAAATGGCTCCACAAATTTCGGAAAAAATTAAGAAACAATTATAATTGTAAAGAACAATGACATGACTGTTATTTACACACTTTATTTTCTTTTTATATTGTTTCCACTTAACTTTAAACTACTAGTCGGTTACCTCTTTTGATCCCTAATTACACATTAAACATACGTTCTTTAAAATAGTTTGTTATGGTTGTGCGTATTGCAGAACCTGTTGCTGTATTGTATGTTAGTGACCTATCAGGAGTGGCATGGTGCAAACAACATTGGTCAACAACATTCAACTGTATTTGATGTTCAACTCCTTCACCAATTATCTTAGCTCCTTTTACTTCACAAAAATTGTGCAATACAAAACAAGCATGAATTAAAGATGGTACATCACTTAACTTTACATTTATTGGTCGATTTAGAATTTGCCATCTTGCTTTTAGCCGACCAAATGCACACTCAATTTGATTGCGTCCACCTCTCAATATTTAGTTGAATATAGCTTTTTCATTGAAGGCATCTTCAGCATATTCCTTCATTACATTGGGCAAAAGGGGGTATGCAGGGTCCCCAAGGACAAGTGGTGGGATTCGATCTGCGCCAGGAAGAACTGCACGGTACACCATAGGTAGGGGCTTCTCAACAAACATCTTGTTTAAGTTAGAGTTTGCAAACACTCGAGCATCATGAACACTTCCTGGCCAGTTAATATCCACGTCAAGAAATAAACCTCTGTAGTCACAAAGGGCTTGGATATTGAGACTATATTTCATCTTGTAACAAAATTAGTCTTGACTATTTTCTGTTGGTTGTCGTAAAGGAGTATGGGTGCCATCTAAACAGCCAAATGCTTGGGGAAGCCCAAAACGTGTTTCAAACTTTGAGATGAGTGTTTTCATTTCATCAACTGTTGATGGTAATCTCAGATACTTCGGGGCAACTACTAGTTCTTGACAAGCAAGGCAGTGACACACCAAAATTGTTGCAGGTCATTCGGTACAATCCTTGATCTTTCAGGTAATACAATGTCATGGCAACCTTTTTTTCGACACAAATAACATCTGCACGAAAATTTCCTTGTTTTACCTCTAGATAGGGCCTTAACATCTCAACTAGTTCCATAAACTGCTCTCTGTTCATTCGTAAATTCAAATTCCATTCGTCTTCTATTAGGCCCTGTCTACACGTATCCGGATAAATTTGAAAACGCAAAACTTTTTTTACGGTACTAAAAACTTCCGCGTCCACACGTAATCGTTTTCGGATCGTTTTCGCCCGTCCACACGTATCCGGATAAATTTGACAACACTCATAAAATTCCATTTGAGCATGCGCTTCAGACAAGATGAGCCTGCAAATAACGTGTACGTATATGTGCTTTCTTGACACTTGACATTCTTGTGCGCATTGCTATTAAATACAATTCAAAAATTATGTCAAACGCATTAGAAAATTCGTCCAAATCCAAGAAGAGCAAAACCGAAAACTTTGTGTGGACGGACGATGAAGTGGAGCTCCTTTTAAACGTTGTTCTTGAGTACAAAACTGCAAGAACTGCGGCGAATGTTGACTGGGAGACATGCCAATCTAAATATTCTGATATTTTGAATTTACTCCTCGCTCAGTATCCATCTGAACATGATGCAGCCCAAATTGAAAAAGAGTTTCCCCACCAGAATAATGAAGTCAATAAGTCAATTATTACTTCAAAACTAAAAGCTATCAGACTCAAATTCCGCGCTGCTGTTGATTGTGGTAAGAAAAGTGGGCATGGAAGAGTTGTGCTGATTTCTTTCGAGAAATGTCAGGAAATATGGGGAGGCTCACCAGCTACGACTACAATGGCATCTGGAATAGAGACGCAAGAAATTCAACTAGAGTTTGACTCAAGTTTAATATGTCCCAGTCCCGCCAACTCTATTGGTACACCCATAGCTTCCTCAACATCCAGCAGCCCTCATACCGAAATACCTACTCTTGACGATGAAGAAAATGAATGAAACTGTGTTTCTGAACGAAGAGAATTTTTAAATTCTAAATTGAAGAATTATAGACGAAACAGATTAAAGAGAAAGTTATCAACAGACGAACAGCTCCTGAATGCAATGCAAGAAGATCTTGAAATAAAAAAACGTCTTCTTGAAAAGATGGACGAAGTGGATAAGCAGCAGGCTACCCAAATGAAGAAATTCTCGCAAAATATGGAACAACTTACTGGGTGTATTGTGGAAGGTTTTTCTATGCTTCGCCAAGTAATGCTGCATCCTCAACCATTACCTCCCCAATTTGCAACTCCGCTTACTGGTTACAACAGCAACTGGGACAGACCACAGGCTGCACAACCCATGAATGTAAACAGTTGGAATAGACCACAGGCTGCACAACCCATGAATGTAGAAAATAGCACATTGCACTTTAGTCAGTTTACAAATGAAAATTTTGTAAATAGTGAGATAGTAAAATAGTGAGATGAAAATAGTTTGGGTTAAAATAAAAAATAGGTTTTGTTAAATCATTGTTCATTGAAGTTTTGGTTTGTCTATGGATCAAAGTACCTTGTCAATATCCTTCTGATTTTTTTACCTTCAGCTTCATTACAGTCAGTTCTGAATTTATTGTTGGCAATAACTGGCTGAAATTGTTTGTCATACTCGACAGAAGCAGTGACCTTTTCTTCTGCAATTCTTTCACCACTAATTTCACAAAATTATGTAGTACAAAGCATGCATACACCACAAAAGGTAGCTCATCAAGATTAATATCCATTGGACGCTTTAAAGCTGCAAAACGAGCTTTGAGTCTACCAAAAGCACATTCAATGACCATCCTTGATTGGCACAAAGTCATACCGAAATACTGTTCCTGCTGATTAGACCCACCATTTGAATACTCCTTCATCAAGTACGGCATTAATGGATATGCAGGGTCGCCTAATATAAAAATAGGAACTGGATCTTCATCAGTTAAAATCTTGCGTTGACATGGTGATATCTTGCCATTCTTCAACAATTGGTTTAGGCTGGAATTTGAAAAAACCCTCGCATCATGCACACTTCCAGGCTATTTCACAACCACATCCATAAAACAGTATTTATGGTCACATATAGCTTGCACATTCAAACTGTAAGTACCTTTTCGGTTAATATAGTCAGTAGGATTTTCTCGTGGCTGCTTTATTGGAATGTGTGTTCCATCAATTGCACCCAAGCACTGTGGAAAACCATGTGCTCTGTAAAATTGTTCACTTCTTGCACATTCTCTTCAGTAAATGGCAATGTTACATACTTTGGTCCAAGGTGTATTGTTATTGCCTTGCATACCTTTCTCACAATTTTGGAAACGGTCTGTCGAGAAATTCCAAACGCATTTGCAGTCTTTCTCATACGACCTTCATCACTGAGATAATATAGTGTGATAGCAACTTGGGTCAACACATCAACAGGAGATCTCATGATAGTTTTTTCCCCTTGGATGTAGGGTCTTAATTCTTCGGCTAGTCTGTCAATGGAAACTCGAGACATTCTAAAATTTTCTCACCATTCTTCTGGGACTACTAGTTCACGTATAAAACCGTTCCACCAAGCATTTGTTCTTCCAGGTCGAATCCAAAATCTTCGTTTTTTCCTTTGACTCTTCTTGCCTAACCGCTTGACAATCCCCCTTCCGGTGCAAGCAACGAAAGCTGACGAATAATATTCATACGATTTCGAATATATTCTCCGTGAGAATTCAACACCGCATTATAAAGCTGGACGCATGATATTATGCTTGAAATAAGGCAAATCAATATCGCAACAACCTTTCGTGTTTCCGCCATGTTTGACCAAATAATAGTTATACGTCATCGTTTCTGTATTTTTACGGTTTCACCCGTCCACACGAGACTAATTTTTTTCCGTTTTCCAAAAATTCCACTCTGGACAGCGTTTTCAAAAGTATACGGTTTGTGTGGGCGTTTTATCCGGATACGTGTGGACGGAACGTACATCCGTAAAAAAAGTTTTGCGTTTCCAAATTTATCCGGATACGTGTAGACAGGGCCTTAGTCGTCCACTCCACAAATTTTCCCACCAGCGATCTGTTCTGCCAGGATTAACCCATCTACGACGTCTTCTCCGAATAGTTCTTTTCTTTAAGTGCTTTAACAGGCGTACACTTTTCATCGTATCAAATAAAAGCATGTTTTGAGAAGCAGCTATTTGCTGCTGCTGAAGAATAATGAATTATAACATGACCCCATACATTCTTACTATAGCTGACAGCAGAAGTAAAACAACAAAGGTGGATATTATTATTTTTTTCCGTCGCTCATTTGGATCCATGCTGTGATTGTTTTCCTCCTTGATCAATCTCGCTTCGCGCCAAATAAATATGAAAAAATAAGCATAAATTACAGCATCAACCCGGGTTGGCTAAAATTGTCCTCAACCCGGGTCCATGTAAACGCACTCGTAAAATCATTCCCTCTTGCGCATTGACCCGGGTTGCTTGTCAACCCAGGCTCGTGTAAATGGCGCCTTAGTAGATGGGTTGACGAGCTAGCCCGGGTCAACAGTCAACCCGGGCTCGTGTAAATGGCACCTTAGAGGCAACCTTCAAACAAGTATTTTCACGTCGGTGCGGAGGCCCGACGGCGTAAACAAAATACATAAAACGCAGAACGGAAATAAAAACAACTTCCTCTTGCCGTTATACTGGAAACAACATATCAAATTTCCGGACGTGTTTTGCATTAGTTACTAGGCCTCAATCGGAATCAGCCCATCCCTTTTTCTCCTCATCATTATTGTGGATTGTGTGGCTTGGTTGATCGTGGGTTGTTAGATTGTACAAGTAAAATCGGGAAAACACAACAGTGTAGGTTACAAGAAATCATACTGTGTCAAAGACGTTCAATGAGAAACAAGTCCACATCATTGTGAGAAGCGATGGGCTTCTTTTGAAAGCAACAGATGAGGTAAATTCATCAAAATGTATCGAGCACATGGTAAGGCAAAAGGCCAAAGCAGATATTACTTCGAAGGAATGTTAGAAAACGACAATGCTTGACGATAACTGCTTATAGATCCAAAGCTGTATTAATTTTTTAATCGTTATAAACAGAAATAGACGAATACGATTATGCGAGTATCCAAGCCATTTGGAAAAGTAAATACTAGCGTTCATCAAAAGATGGCGCCCAAAATATCTCAATTACTCTATAATTGTATGTTTCAAAGTGTATGTTTGACTTGAAATAGCGACAAAACTTTAGGAAAGTAAGCAAGTTACCAGAGAACAAATTCTCTTCAATTATCTTCATGAATTGTGTATTTCGTGCAATATATTTTAAAATAAAATGATATTCGATTGTAATTGCTATTAGTGTAGTTAAGTAGTACACATGTACAAAAATATGTTACAATATTTGTAATTTTGGTGTTTCAATAGTTTTGAAAGTGGCAAGCAAATTAGGGAAAGTAGGCGGCATATTGCCATCTATTAGAGGTGGAAATACACAACTATAAAACTTCCTATTTAAAGTAAGAATTTTAATAAGCATATTGGAGATTTCCCTGACATGTGTGTGAAATTTACACTGGAATTCTATTGTTATTCTCAGCTTTAAGTATTAGCAATAATTAAGACCTTACAATTATTTATTGTGCCCAAGGATAACTTTATCTAAAAGCAAATGCTTTTAAACGTTTTCACTATTCTTTTCTGAGGTACAAAAGCAAATGTGTATGACATGCAAAACTTAATGTTTCCTAGGGCCTTTTTGACCAGTGCCACACTTGGTGAACATTGATAAGGCAAAGTAGTGAAAAATACATGAAATGGTAAATAAAAGACATATTAGCATACATAATAACACATGCAGGTAGCATGAAAGTGTTACTGTGCAGGCACAGTTTCTGAGAATTGCCCATTACGGTAATATTGAAAGCATTTTACAACAATTGCCAGTTGCTGGCCTTTCATGGAACTCCAATGCTGTCGTAATTTGTCATGTGTTTTTAAAGTTGTACTTGAAAGCCCACTGTATTATAGTATCATATTATTTATACTTAAAGACTGTTTAGTACAGCCACATACTGCACTTAGTTGGCTATAAATTTGTTATAAGAGATTGATCATGAAATCATCCGTTTCCACATTTATTTTTTGTACATATGCATAGTGATATTTTTGATTTTGTGAAGTCTGATTGGCTGGCACAGCAGGCAGCTTTATAAAATATCTTGATTGTGGTCCAATACTGTTATTTTTTTGCAATAAATTTGTTTGCAAGTTGAAATTAAAATTTGTACAATTGATTTAAAAGCCATGTAAATTGTTCAAAGAGCTTTCTCAAAGGGTCCTTACTGAAAAATTTTCCTTGGCCTTCATCCTAAAGTGGCTTTTGAAACCTAAAATTTTTTTTTAAACAGACCTCCCAAGTAGTAGATAACATATCAATGTTTTTTTAATATTAATTCGAGCTTATGGAATTGATTTGAACAAAATTGAAGTCTATCTGTTTATGTGCACAGCAAATTTTTCATGTTCTTCATAAAATTTGTTATTTTCATGTTGTTCAGAGTGTAATGTTTGAAAACAGAAAAACCTGATTTAGTCTAAGAAGGAAACGCACATTTAAATTAAAAATTGCTGGAAAAAAGCTTGTGGACGAATTCGACTTTAGCAACCTGTTTGTTTGGCGATGACCAAATCTTATGTGGCAAATTTGAAATGAATTTTTATTTGTATAAGATTAACATACCACACCAACTAAACGGTTATCTTGAACAACCTCCCTTGCTTCACAAATCTAGTTTAGAATGTCATTAACATATATATAACATTGACGTTTTGTAGGAGTAGTCTAATTCAAACACTTTTAAATTAGTTTCAAGTAAATTGGAAGTAGAGTAAATCATTTCCATAGCAGCAAGTACACTATTCAAACAAAGTTTGAACGGCAATTAAACAAGGTAACAATATTACCTAGACAAAGGATTTAATTAAGTTAACACTTTCTGAATAATCCACAAGAAAATGAAGAATAAATATTCGTTTAACTTATGCACACAATATTAAATTAAAAATTTCTTTTTTAATGATCCAATTCCTTCATAGCCCTCATTAACAATAATCAAGCAATATAGAAACAAGAACTTGTAAAATTTTATGTCAATTTGCTACATATACTGATTTTCATAATTATTTTTATTGGTTTGTATAAGTTGATGTGGGGTGAGTTGGTAGTGATGTGAGACAAAGTATGGTTTAGATTTTAGAAATGTCAGACCGTATACTGAGGTATAACAGAGAGTTGAAAAGAAACTATCCCAGTACATTTCATGTAGACAAAAATTTCACCAACAAAGATTACACTCGCAACAATTGGCCATATTGCAACCACAAATGAATATATTTTAGTATTATCTTATTTAGTACTTAGTACATTGCTGCATTATCATCCAAATATTTTCATGTTTGATTAACAGCTACAGCCATTGTGGATTTATTAGCAGTTATCTTTTTTCAAGTTATTTCTTCATTGACTTTTCCAGGTTGAAAGAAAAATACATGGAAGCAAAAGAACCAGTAAAGCATAACAAACGTCTACTCTATAATGTGAACTTCAGTCGCCATTTTGACCATATCAACGACTAATTATTGATGATAATCACAATGCTATTTACTTAAAGTTTCAAGCCACTTAGTTCTTTCAAAACGAGGAAACAAGCAAACACGTTAATTATGAAGAGTCGCGAAGACAAAATAGAATAAATAAATTGGTGAGTGGTTAGTAGAAATAATTTATCTAGCTTTGTGTTTGAGGCATGATGATCATCTAATAAAGTTTGTATCTCCATTTGGTCTTTTTATGTAATAAATGTTTTGGTAATCATCAAGAATGTATTACATACGAAAGCTTTATTAATTGGTTTTCCCAAGAAATTAATCTGTGATATGTGCCTATTGTTTTGCAGAAAAAATGGTTGATATCATCGTCAGAGAACGATAGCAGCTTTCCAAAATGAAATGGCAGATCTTTCCGGGGTTTCTTCAGATGTCATTATTTAGAGATGTTTGGTACCCCTGCTACGTTATTAACCGTCGTTACGTGGAGTGGCATTTCCATGCTGCGCAAGAATTTATCTATGTCATATTTTCCTAAAATTGTTTTTTCCTCAAGACCTATTTGAGATTTGATGATGAGTAATTGCATTTGTCTTCATGCATCATTCAACAAAACTGGTTGTATGCCATTGATTCGGGCGGAAGAAGTAAACACTGGAAAACAAGCAACTTAACTGGCGTTAAAAGATCTTTAGCATTTTGTATGAACGTGAGTTAATCCCCGTACATATTCATGCAAGGTATTACTGCAAATTTTAAATTTTCCAGTGGCTTTTTATTTTCTAATTGTATTATTCCTGTTTTGTATTTCATAGGATTAGTATCTGATCCTGCTCAATAGTCTATTCCATTAGCTACGTACGTCGAAGTTGCGCGGAACAACAAATTTAGATACAAGAAGGCATAAAATCTTTCCGCCTATTCACAATGTTTTAGAAATTAGAAAAATTAGGAAGCGGGAGAAAAAACTAAGAAGGTAATGAGGCACTTTGTGGAATTTTAAAATTTTCGTTGAGTTTTTAGTTCATGCTTGCTCAAGAGATATCCTACACATATATTGAGCTATGGTTGGGCAGTTGGTTCTTTTCTTTTTTGGTGCGATTATGAGCTTCCTATAATGTTGCATTAAATTTTGTAGAATGCAAAAGTGGAAATGGGGAATATTTCAAAACGTATCTTGGTCGTGCAGAACTTCTCGCTGGCTGGCAGGGAAGGTAGGATTCGAAGTTAGATGCACCTGTTATATATTTTCCCTTTCTATGGTTTTGACAAAGCGGGTCAATTTATTCTTTCGCCATTTGTTGTTATCGTCATGTATTTAGTATTGTTGTAAATACACAACAAAGATTGCCGAAGGTAGCGAGAATTAACTTTGCCGTTTTTCCGGTTTATGGGTGATTGTTCGTAGCTAAGTAGCTATAATTGTTAAAACATGCTTTGACCATGTTCTGATTTGAAATTTCGATGAAGTATTTGTATTTCAAATATTTCCAAGCTAGATTCTAAGAAACAAAAGTTTGTTTTTTGTGTGCAATATTTATGCATGCTTATTAAATTAAAAATCACTCCAACAACGGTTGGTGATAGGCTCTTTTTTGAGTTTCAATCAAAAGTTCATCGTCAGAATCGTTCACTGCATAAGGGAATAGACTGAAATTGAATTTGACAAAAAAAAACGTTTATAACCGTGGAGCTCTAACGTCGGTGTTTCATTTCACGATCCAAGCTGTAGATTTAAATAATATAACTAAAGCTTGCGGAGCAACTGAAAGTGCTGAAGTGATAATACTATTTTAATATGTGTCTCTTCTTATAAACTGCTTATCTGTCAAATATGACGATGTGCGCTCCGATTAGCGAAACTCGTTCCTCGACACTTTAATTTGAGTTTTTGTTTCTTTATCTTCCTTTGTATTGGTAAATGTTGGTATTTTTCTTAGAATTGCAATTAATATTTCAAACTTTACTTTTCAATCGTATACAAAGAAATCCAGCTTCTAGAGCTAAAACTTGTCATTTACATCAACAGTTATCAATTGTTTTTGATTAGACATATTAGAAAACCTTGACTCGTCATTAGCCATAAAACACTGTCGTTTTTCCTGTCATATCTTAGGGTAAGCTGGAGCAAAGTGGGACACTTTTTCATTCATTACAATATAGCCGCCCAACGAAAAACATTGTTCATTCAGGTGTGTGATCCTTAGGTGTCTCATTTTGTTACCAATTGGAAATTAAACGAGACTTACTTTAAGTCGAAGTTTAATTATAATTCTATTAGTCATTAGCGAGGAGTGGAGGAACTGTAGGAGAGAGAGTACTGTGCATGAATTAACCAGTATTTAGAGCACGAGTATTGGTACAATGGCTAGAGTGGAGGAGAGGGGATGGGGAAAATATGGGTTGGCCTACACGTCGAAGCTTGTATGACAGCTCTAAAATTTACATGCACTAATAAGGTAACGGCATCAAAGAGCGTAGTCTTAATGGCGCAAAAGTCCGGCAAGACTTCGTCTCTCAGCATTTTAATTGGTCATCGACAGTAACTGAGAAAGGACTTGCCACACCCACACTAGAATCTTGTAGAACTGCAGTGCGCAAATCTCGCTGACATGGAAATTTTTAAGGCTTGACTATATAAGCTCATTGAGTTTGGGCACAGTAAGTTTGTCGCAATTTTGCGGTGGCTAAGATTTCTCAATTATTTTTCTGCGCTCTTCAAGCCCAATATTTGAAGAAAATTTTTCATTAGTAATCTAAGCGAATTTGGGATGAATCGCTGAGCCGCATGCATGGGAAGGTCTTAACTAACGTCAATTTCTTGCAGAAACTCGTCATTCTTCGAATCAATATTATTAAAATGATTTCCACCAAACAAACTAACAATATCGTCATAATTATGCTGCATATCAATGACGTCAGTGGCTGAATTATCTAAAACGTCCTCTGAGTTTGGCGCACTTGTTTCCTCTGAAGTTGGTGTGTTGCCTTCTTCTGAGGCTGGCATTTAGTCTTCTGACTCGACATAGAAACATTTTTGTTTTGCTGCAAAGGTTGTAAAGCACTAAGTAATTTATTGGTTTCTGCCATGGTATTTTGTATGGCAGAGAACATACTAAAGCGAGACACCTTAGTAACTGGCATCTTATGTTGAGAACGCACCACAGTCAGTTGTATCAAAGAACAAGAAATTTATTAAAAATTCTGTATATCATCTTTACTAAATAAACCTTTTCCTCATCGCTCATCGTACTCATAAAAACACCAAGGTAATTTGTGCTTAAAGGAGTAGTCAGACCTTAACACAATTTTCACTCATATGGAAGTGTATATTGTTCTTACTAGTCCGGCAGATGGCGGCAAAAAACTCACCATATCGCGGGGCAATTCCATTTTGCTTTAAAATTGTCCGAGTACGGATATAGAACACAAATCCAGATGTTGGCCTTGGTAATTTTTCTTGTGAAATCAAGCCAACACGTTTTTTTGCGCTAACTCGATGACTTTTGTGTTATGATGAAAATTGAGTCGGAGAAGAAATAAGCCCGCGATATTTCGACCATCGCATATGTAATTTGGCGGTACTTCAAATAATTTCATTTGTTGTGTAGCATGCATAACATCAAAATTATTCTATCACACAATTTAATTTTTGAATTTTTGCGATTATGCTAGTAGTTCATTGTTTGCAAACTAATAATGATTTCAAATAGAGAATATATTCTTACTCCACGTCACTGTCAAATGAAGTGTATGTGTCAAGATCATCTTCATCTTGTGATTGGTTTGTGCACGTGGTGCAATTACATAAGTCGGTACATTTCAAGACGTTTGCAATGCATATACATCGGTTGTTTTGGCATCTTGATTTTTTGCAGCTGCAGGATAAGAACTCCACTAAGGAATCTGGCGCAGGTTTTTGATTCATCTATTTAGGTTCCAATATTCCATTAACCTTTTGCCAACCGTGTCCTTCAGGTGTGGGAGCATAACAGTTAGGGGTCAGACCTAACTTCCAAATGCATGTCACATAGTTTGCGCGCTGACAATGAAGGAGCAGACGGTGGGCAGCAACTGTGTGGCTCAGGGATCTTATTTTTGGTACAAAATTTTTGATACCGTGCTTTGTTGATACTTGTACAGCGTTTGATGCCATAGTACTCACCAATCATCTCTTGAATTACGGGAAAGAGAGCTTCATTGAACTCGAACGTTTCTCCCATTTTTGATAATGCTTCTTGGAACCGTTTGCAGATCTTTACGATCTTGTATGCCTTCTGTTTGCCTATACCAAAAAACGCACTAGTTGAATCGCAACCAGTTAATGCATATAGAGCAGGAAGAGCGACAGCCAGTTGTTCACCAATGCAGTCAAAAATCTTCGAAATTGCAAGGATTCTTTTGTTCCCCTTTATTCCTATCTGAACAAACAAATTGCATGGTATTTGTGCTTTGTAATACACGGCTAAGATAGCAACATCGCTGTCAACATTCGATACACAAATATTTGGATGTGGAATGAGCTGAGTTGCATGGTTGCAACAGAGAAACATTTCGGTATCTGCTTCTTCTTGGTTAGAGCAAAGGTCTTCTTCTAACGTCTACTTTGTTGTCCACGACTCTAAGCTGATAACGTCGACTTTCTAATGTGAAGAATATAAGTGTATCTCCGATAGTAGATTTGAATCGCTCGGGATCTGACCAATCGTTTAAAAAACTTTACAAGATCGATTTTGTTTACACCATAACAAAGAAACTTTTTAAATTGCTTCGGCCGTTTCTGTTCTCTTCTGGTCAGTTGAACACGAATACAGCCAGCAGCTGCACGTCTTTGCCACTCGCTACCTTTTAACGATTGGTCATGGTATTGGTCTGTGACAAAATAAACTATACGTGCTGCGTGAGATGTAATACGCTTTAAAACGTACTCGGACATTTCACCAAATGTTTCCAAACTGAGAGATGGGAGCTGCTGAATGATGACCATACCATCAAAACTTGTACACAATTTTCTGAAAAGTATCAAGCAAAGGATCCGGAACATCTTTTTCTAAAGAATCAAGCAATTTAGACTTTACAGTTTTAACCAAACCACCATCGGTTGTCGCTAAGGACCATGGAATAGGGCCCAAAGAGTAGGCGAGTACTTCTTGTAATGATACATCGCGCTTACCACGTATCACCAGCAATCGAGCAAATATATCTCGGTCAGCTTTCAAAGTAACACTTTTATCTTTAATCTTACAAGACTTCTTCGCCTTCATCGCTTGAAAAGTCTTGAGCTTCATTTTTGGAATAGGATCGAACAAATGGACATCACTGGACTCGATACGTTTTGCAAAGTTATGAAGAGCTTCTTTCCCTCTACTTTCAGCGTTTACCATGTCAGCTTGAACTTCAGGACTACATTGCAATCCAGAGCTGAGATGCACGAGATAGCTATTTTCTTTGAAAGGTGTTCCCCATTCTTTAATAAGGTTGTAGCCGCGAGTGACGCATTCCTCGTCGAATAACACTCTCTTTCTTCCCATGTCTTTCGTCACATTCTTAACATCAGAGATTCCAAGGAACTCTTCCATTCTTGACTGACATTTTGCTGCAACATGAGATGTAAGTGCCCATCTTTGTACGGTTCCTTCAGACGTACAGAAGCCGACAATGCCACCAGCACACTTTTGTTCCCTATTGATAGTTTGTTCAATAGCTTGGTCTGATGCTATTTTATTAAATTTGCCATTCTGTCTTCGTACAGAAAAATGGCCTGCTTCAAACTGTTCATAAACTGCTGGATGCGTTTCGGGTAATTTTTGCATATTGACTAAGTAATATGTCAGGAAACGTGCATAATTTGGACGGTCGTAGCCAAATAGCCAAGGGAGCATGTTTTCCGTAGACTGCAGATGCATTTTCCAATCACCGAGTTTGATAGATCGCGTGAAATCGAGCAATATTTGTACCATTTGCAAAAATGATGACCAAACTGAAGCTGTTGGACCAAGTGATCCTTTTAAAAGATCTCTTTGATACTTGTGTATTTTATCAATAGTCTCTTTATGAACTTCACTGAGTGTAGACAACGATTCATTTGTGTGAGATGACATAAAAGTTTGCATTTCCACGGAGTTAACTAATTCATCGTACCTTCGAGATTTTTCAGGTTGATCATCGAGCCATTCTATAAAACTGTCAAGCATGAGCCTCTTGACCGCGTCGTAAAGATACTTCAGTGCTCTCATTGCATTGTTGAAATGTTTACCTTTGAGCATTTGATCAACAGACGATTCGCCAAGTATGTTTGATTCGATTATAATATCGCGAAGACCAGCATCTGCAAATCTCTTTCCAATGACAGAGATAAAATACACATAGCATGGAAACCACCAAGACGCAGGACAATGAACTTTTTAAGATCAATATGTTTAGGATTCATCATGATTTCAACTGCTTTAGAGTAGATCGCCATGTCGAGAACGACATCCGTTTCATTTAAACCAAGTTTTGTGCTTTAAGTTTCGATTGAGTTAGCAGCTCTAAAACAGTATCATGAGAAGTCGGAGATTGGTTGATAGATGGCAGGTATCCAATTTTGTCATAATTATTGCTGTCATTCTCACACACCATAAAGTTAAATCCTGTCCAATTAGGTGTTTTCTGTTCGAAATTCTTCTTACTTGCTTGACTTCTAGCAATGACCCATATAGTATCAATCACGTGCGAGCGTTGGACTTCCTCTTGGTATAAATCAAGATTAACTGTAATACTTTCCTCTGTATTCTTTCGCTTTACCTTTACATAAGATGGTATCTCGTTAGGTAGCGCATGAAACTTCTTACGTTTGGTAGTTGTCTTTGAGACTAATGACACAGTTGTAAAAGATGGCTCGGGCGTATTAAAGAAAACGTTAGAGGATTGTATCACAATACCATTAGTGCAGTGCAAGCTAAGTCCTTTGAGACTCTCGGGATTAATGTCGTTGTTATCCCACACAAACGTTACAAATCGAAATGGTTGTATTATAGATGGAGTAAAGGATCTGTGGATCTGATTCTTGGCATGTTCCATCGCTAAATTTGTCTCGATCATCAGGACATCGTCGTATGATACTCCGTGACCAAACTTGTTTATCCAATTTATGACATCCTTGGAACCGGTTTTCCTTTTAATTGTAAAAGGAAAACAGATATGTTTTGATGTTTTCTTGGTCCCGTTATTAGCGTGGTATATCAAATCTTGGCCAATAGAAGAAATCAAACGCGAAACTTTTGCAGACTTTTATGCTTTTTCCTAAGTATTTCCTCCAAAGGCATGTTGTTAAGAATGGAACACTCGTGTCTTTTGAAAGGAGCTCACTCTTCGATGGTGGCCAACTGCTGAATGTGCTGGTACTTTCCAACAATTCCTTACGTATTTCACGCCCAACTTCTTTTGTTTTCTTCTAATGTCATTTCCCATCGACTGTTACCAAGTTTTGCCCTGACTGCTACTTCGATCAACTGCCCTTTTCAATGCTGTTGTTATATACATAATCGCTACCATACTTCGGAGACCAGAATCCAACTTTTGAGCCGAAAAATTTACGAATATTTTCTTTCAGTCGATGAGGTGCTGGCGAACCAATCTCGTAGTTTTCTCCAAACAAACGAATTTTGATTTCCGAATGCATTCTCAGTAAATCGCACATCCGAAAAACTTTGCTAACTGTGATCACCCTGTTTTCGATAACAGTGCAAAGCTCGTTAAAGATTTTCTCACTATCGCTTGGAAGTACATTCTTTACATCCCGTTTTCTGCTTATCATTCTGTAACATGTCCTATGGTAGAAGAATTCTTTTGCAAGTATTACCTGCCATTCGCACTCACCAACCATGGCCTGCAAATGAGGGTAATTCAACGAGAAGGAAGCTCCTTGTAAAGTTCGTGCTCCATGTTCTGTTTCACATTTTTCTAAGATCTCATATCCGCTTCCACTTCTTGCTGTTTTGTTTTTACCACATACACAGCATTCATTGTCTGCTAGTATTTTTCCTAAGTAACAACATAAATATCATGAAATAATGTTCCCTTGTACAAATATAAATATGGCATGATAAAAGTAATTTTTCAGTTGTGTATATCATCAATGAAGTTTCTGGAAATTATTACCATTATTTTTTGAAAGTTTTTGCTTCATACCTTTCCGATTTTTCCGTTTCGATGTAGCACGAAGACTCTTCGCTTCATTGATGTTTGATGTAGCCGATTCTGACACGCTCAATTTTCTTAGGGCTTTACCATGCGTATAGCTTTGATAGCATTTTCTGTGGTATCCTTTTTCTGCTGAAGGCAAATCATCTCGAAAGGAGTCGATGATCGAAATAACTTTTTGGTCATTACGAATTTTCGCCGCGTTGTACACTGACTTTATGGATGTTTCGCTAAACTTTGTTATTGGTTCAGCACTTTTTTCGGTACAGTTTAAGATACAATTACTTATTTCAGCCGTCTTTGGCTTTTTCGGAGGTGAAATATTCACATTGACTTCAAAAGATGATAATTTTTTTGGCTTTTTTGACATTTCAGACAAAATGTGTGGCAGTTTTATTGTTTTTCTCTCAATTATCGTATTTGAAGTATACCATTCACCGCTACCCAAAAGACTGTTGGCTCAATTCCTCCCGCAAAATTTTCAAAACAAAATGGCGAAAACTTAAGAGTATTCGAAGCTGGTTGACAACATCCTTTTATGGCTTTCACAAGAAAATACACACTGGCAACAACTGGAAAAGGACTAAAAAGATGGTGTTCTACAATTATAGCATAAAATCAAATTGCCCCACGATATGTTGAGCTTTCTATCATTTTTGAACCACTATCTGCCGGACTATACCCCTCTCGCGAAATCCTAGGTTTTCAATTCAAATTTAACTCGAGAAATAATGCTTAAATGTGTGTATTTTTGCCTCTTGTTCCATCGCCATTGTGTACATGCAAGCGAAGCCGCAGTCCAGCAGCGTTTTTTCGTCGTTACGTCACGATGATCGTTGTCAACATTTAACAATATATATATATATAGGAAGTTTACATTTGATGATTTTCCGTATAAAACAGTGCTCGATGCCCGAGAGCAGAGCGTAAATATGTGTAGTGGTGTTGAGAAAAATCACAAAACTACAGATTCATATATATATATATATATATATATTTAATCTTTATATAATAGCACACAGTAAGGTATAAACGCACCCATGAATTACAAACTTACATCAAAAATCGGCGAACAGCTACATCAACACCTGCGTCCGATACACTACATGAATGAAGAGTAAAAATCAATGGAATGAAACGCAACCGGAGATTAAAATATCTTTAAAGGCATACAAACCCGCAAATTTTGCACTTGAATTTTTCCCGTGACTCCATTAACAGGGACAGATGTACTGTGTGGCCACATTTAGCCGTGATATAGAAATCACGACAACGATTACATTTTTCTGAAAATTAGGAGATAGATTCTGTTGAAGATAAAAAACATTCGCTAATTTGAAATAAACAGAAAGAACTCGCACTTACTAATTTCGGGGTATTCGCTTGATGTTGGCTTCGGTGTTGCCATTCTTCCAGACTTTGCAACTTGCGTGTCTTGATTTTTTGCAGAGTTTTTATCGTCTTAACACATACAAAACACTTTTAGTATTTCAAGTGGTTGAAGTACACAGCGCATGCGTTGTGAATAGAAAATTACCATTGAACAGTGTGCCTTGAATATTGTGTTGTGGTTTCATCTGGTCTTTCCCCCCAAAAGCTTTATGAATGTTTAAAAGTGTAGTTTGTGGAAACTTGTATTTGCAAGTGTATGAATGCGTATGTGCAATTCGAAAGGCCGAAAGCTCATGATTTCTCTCCTTTTAAAGTATCCGAACTTATCCAGATACTTTCATTTAATGGCATGTTAATTAAAACACTGTATGTATACTTTCCGACGATGGTCTAAGTAGATAAGGTGCAGCTTTGTCACACTTTTGTCACAGAGGTCTTATCCGTGCCAGTTAGTATCCAGTCCCCTAAAGTTGAAAGGTGCGCGCGCATGTCAACCAAAAATAGGGTTTAATAAACATGGCATGGCATTGGATGGCGTGAAAATCGGAAATACGACAAAGCTGGAAGCTGCATGCTATTGACAAAGTAACATTAGATCCGTTTCGTTTTCACAATCGAAGGTAAAACGGTAGAAAACGAGGTAATTGCATTTTATAGCTCATACTTTATCGAAAGGTTTACATTTTATCTCTTGAAACAAATGGAATTGAATGTAGACATTGATCAGGCATTAAGAATGAACAAATTGCCTTTGGAGTCAGAAAAGAATGAAATAACTGTACGTCAAAGTTTGTTAGAAAATAAACTTTTAGACTGCTATGCTGAAGAAATTGTTGCAATGATAAACGCTAAAGTAAATAAGAACTGCAATGGATGCATGATTGATCACCCCTCTCAACGCGAGCATGACTGTCTCATGATGGAGCATGACGAGCGTATGATGTTGCATTTTGATGATGCCTTGGAAAATGTGTCCGAAGAGATTGTGATCAAAGATTTTATGAAAAGCATTGAAGATGTCAAGTCCCCCTTTAAAGGACTTGAGATACTAAAATACACTTGTAACGACTGGCGTAAAATATTTGTTTCGGATAGATAGATAGATGATTTATTTCTTAAAAACTGGCAGCCATATTGCTGAAATACGTTTAAGATTACATATAATACATACATAAATAAATTAACTAAATTACATCTTCAATGAGTTAAAAGTTATAAAACTATTTCTAAAACGTTTGGTATTAAAGTTAGTATTGAATGAAGATTGAGTCCTAAGTTCCATAGTTGAACGTTCTAAACGAGGAGGCAAAAGGTCATGAAGCTTATGTGAGGAATCTGCTACTATCTTCTGAAACAACGCTGTTGTTATATCATTCCTCCTTTCGCTAAGGCGTTGTAAATTAGTAAACTGCAGAGCGTTTTCATATTCTTGATGAGGCAGGATTATTTTTAATGCTCGCTTTTGGACTGACTCTAGGTTATCTGACAGATACAATGTCAGACTATTGTGGAACACTGGGCAAGCATACTCCAAGACAGGTCTTATACACGTTTTGTAAAATTGGAGCAATTCCTTGACTTCGATATTTGCTCGTTTTAGTTGAATAAGATAATAGAGGCGTTTACGGCATTTCTTAATTATTTCATTTACGTGGATGTTCCACTTAAGGTTACTGGCTATAACCAATCCCAAAACTTTCGCGTGTTGGACAATATCCAGTGTAATGTTATTGATGGTAATTGGTTGAAGGTCATTGGTATTAGATCCAAAACAAATTCGCATCTCTTTACATTTGGTTTCATTTAACTGGAACTTATCACGCGAGATGCTGTTCGCTAATGTGTCCATTTGGTTTTGTAAGTTACTTGTTTGATCTTTCTCAATTACTTCACTAACAGTGGTATCGTCCACGAATTTCCACATTTCATTATTTGGTAACTTGAGATCGTTAATCATTATCAAAAATAGCCAAGGTCCCAATTTTGTGCCCTGCGGAACGCCTGCAGGTACGAGTTCCCACTCTGAAAAGCAATCGAATTTCAGCTTTACTCTTTGTTTCCTGAAGGAGAGGAAATCCGTAATCCAGTGTAGAACCCATTTCGGTATATCAAATGAACGTAGTTTTTCAACCAATAAGTTATGATCAATCAGATCAAAAGCTTTCTTGAAATCCAATAACAACACACGAACGGCCGCCCCGTTACCATCAGTTGCTTTATTCCACGGCTGTAACATACTAAGTAAAGCTATAGTTGTGCTTGAATTTGGAATTGCCCCATACTGATTAGAGTCTATCTTCTTAAGTACAGCTGGCTTGACATAATTTTCAACAACAAACTCCTCGGCTACTTTTGATACAATCGCTGTAAGTGATATAGGCCTTAAGTGTTTATTAATATCTCGTACAGGTTTCTGCTTTGGAATCGGTGTAATATTTGCTTTTTTCCATGATTCTGGTAACCGGGCCTCTTTAAAGGAGCTGTTTATAATATCTGCCACGGGAGCGGCCAATAAATCAGCATTCTCTTTTAAAACCCAGGCGGGAATACCGTCTGGGCCAGTTGCTTTCCTTGCGTTAAGAGCTGACAACATCTTGGATAAAAAGAACAAACTTGAAACGCGAGTCGTTAAGCTTTTGTAAATATATATTTTTATTTATTCCTGTTCGATTCGTAAGGTCAAACCATTACACATTGTTCTAAAAGAAATATAAGAAACATGTATGAATTTACTGCTTACATGTTAGCACTTCTGTATACATATACGTAAGCGATGTAATATTACATAGAAAAAAAAACATTTTACGACAACTACAAACGAATTAAAACTTACTCGATAAGGTCTTTTATTAGACGATCCATCTCTGAATCCGTAATTCTATAAGAACAAAAAAAAGTTAAATGACTTTAATTGTAATGAATTAATTTTACCTTGAAAAAAATCTTTATAGATGTACATACCCGCAAACGAGACATTAAAACTGAATGTCCGTCTTGTTGAACATATTTTCGATCACAGCGGCAAGGTGGCTTACATGCCCACACGAGGGCTTAACAAAGTAATCTTCACAGTGATCACAATTTTCTAAAAAAATAAAATCGACGTCTCTGTTGAAGTTAATACAAACACCGTAAGGAACAGAAAAAAGACAAACGGTACTATAAAACGACGATTGTGGCGAGGTCATCCTTCGCTTTGCGTGTTTGGATTTTTTTTTTTGCAGAGTTTTTATGGTGTTGTATCTCCACAAGCGCTTTCAATTTCGTAAGTGGTTGAGATGCACTGCACATGCGCCTGAGATGCGACACATCACTGTCATTTAGAAACTCCGCATTTGATTGTCGTTCGGAAAAGACTTTTATCTTTATCGGAGTCGGTTATCATTAAATCAATCGACTCGCTAATTTCGTCTCTGTCCATGCCATTTTCTTGCACAATTTGATGGAAACAAAATATCATCTGTCACCACATCGTGTAAGGGAAAAGTCTGACGATGTGAACTTTAAGTGTCGGAAATCAATGATAGCCACAAGGAATGGTATCGGCACCTTCGTCTATTTTTATTTGTTATTCAGAGACAACTTGATATTTTTTCATTTGATTTCTATTTACAAGTTTGCGCGACCATTTTTCTCAGACTATTTTATATTCTTCTATTTCTACAGTTGATGGTTTTTCTACATAGTGTTACGAACGTCCCGACTAATAATAAAATGGCCGCTTTTGGTTCAATTGCTCGTAACAAAAGGAGTAAAACCTTGTGGAGAAGTTGTTGTCAATTCTTAAAATATTTATTTAATATACTAATAGTTTTAATATAAACGTTATAATATAAATGTTAAATGTTCAAACTTATCTAAGACAACTGCTTTCAGACTTTCAGTGACTCTTTCGTTGATGGATTGGATATATATCGGGATTCTTTGGTTATCTTCGTAAATAGTTCGTTTTCTTTTACATGAGGCTTTCTTCTGATGTGGACTTCTACTAAGCACCAACATAACTACAGCTTTCGATTCTCGGCTTATATGTGATTGCACAATGACGTACGATTAACCGCTTGTGCGTAAACTGTGGTCAATTGATTAACCATGTATCCTGTACGTTGTCTGTGGTCAGTAGGTTGACCACGTCCTATACGTAAGCTTTTCCTGTTATTGTGGTTAACATACACATGCATGTATGAGTAAGGCATTTTATAAAAATCACTAACTAGTTAACTAATAATATATTTAAGTATATAATAATAAGTATAATTTACATGATTATGTATTATGTAACAATAGTTATAAATCATTTCTTTTAACGAATCAAAGTTTAAAAGCTCCTTTCCTCTTGTAGTCATTCAGTTAAACCTTTCTTTTTTTCTTAATGATCTCGCTATTCGTAGTTACCCTCCGCCAATGGAAAAAGCTACATTTTTCTTCGTCGGCGATGGATTGACATCGAAAATATGGCCTTTCAGGACTATTACTCGATTGGGAGACCTTGAGACTGCCTGGATAACTACATTCACACAAGGGGAACTTGTTAAGTTTGAATTCTTTCACGACTTTCGTTTCGTAGGCATCCATTATGATATGGTACCTTTCTTCGAGGCAGAACAATGTGCATCCTTCACCTCTACATTTAACATATCGTCCTTCTTAGATAGGATTCTCTCGAGGCCTGCACCGCAGAAACATGGGTATTTCTCAATCGAAACCATGATGCTCAGATTATTTGCTCTCTTATCACAGATTTAACTCGTTTATGAAGCACTGTTAAAGCTAAAGTGCAACAAGAACATTTTCCCCCTTTTTTTAAAGTGTTGGCCTTCACATGAATAATCATTTACAAACGCATGATTTTCTTTGAAGAAAAATAGGTCTCATTCATACTTCGAGTAAAGAATTAAATAGAATCACATTCAAATGTAAGACCCATGCTTGTTCAAATCAGTAACCCCTTTCGGTACATTGTTTGATATCTTTCCAGAAGGAGCCCATCATTCATTAACTGCATCGCTTCCCTCTATGATACTGCCTACACCATAGGATCTTATCTTCCCAACATGATTTTACTTTTTAATTTCTCTTCAATATTGAGTCATGATCAATATTGACTCACCGATACTTTATTCACATTGTCAGGCATCTTTCATGGGAATCATTTACTGCATCATGCCGGTCGGTAGGTCTTTGAAGGCTCTTTTCATTTCCCTTCAATATAGACTTATGTTCATCCCACTCCTTTATTAGCATTGTTAGATATCTTGCCAGAGCGTTCTTATCATTTACTGCATCATTTCCCTCACAACCGGCATTGAACTTTCATTTCACAGACACGTGGATCCAACAAATATAATGCCAATGCAGGTAAATTAAAGTTACATACATGTATTGTGCACATTTTTAACAAAAAAATAAAAAATGATGAATAGTTAAACAGTTTTTAATCAATGACAAGCAAACTAACAAACAAATATACATATTTTTAGACTGATGTTTTTGACACATTTCTACACGGGACAACACCAACAATGATTGAACACGATACGCAGTCATTTCTATGTGATTGGTATGTACAGATGAGAAACAGCGACGACAATTGTGAACTATGCAATACATCAACATTATAAAAACAAATATTAAAACTATCGTAGAATAAACTAACACATAAAAGTTGACAGTTTTTTCTTTCGCTCGTCGAACAAAATACATAAACGAATAAGACAATACCATTGATTCTGACGATGATGGTGATAACTGTAAAGACCAAGACGATAGCTGCGATTGTAACGGTTCTGATGCTGGTGATGAGGGTGGTGGTAATAATGGTGATAACGACAACAGAGGTGATGACTTTGACGTTGAGAATGATATCGCTGATTGTGGAGAAGTTGATGACGAAGTTGCGACAACAGCAAAGATGTAGACGATAATAACAGTGACTGTGATGAGATTGAAATTGAAGTAGACATGTTAAAAATCACCAAGGGATGAACGTAAAACTTTGGGGGGGGACGGAACGTGAGATGATTTACGTAGGGTGGACATAACCAACGACGATGGAAGAAGAGAAAAACTGACGGACGACCGAGGTAAACGATTTCTTGTGGCTGAAGAAAAGTGGTGTCACAGACGAAAATGAGTTCACAGGCATCAAATATAAATCTTTTTTTCTGGTTGGACACGGATCATACAGCACATTTAACATTGAGAAATTAACAGGACATGACAGAGGGTTAGTAGATATCATGCAGCTTTGTCACACTTTTGTCACGGAGCTCTTACCCGTGCCAGTTAGTTTCCACTCCCCCTGAAGTTGATCGGTGCGCGCGCATGTCAACCGGAAATAGGGTTTAGTAAACATGGCATGGCATTGGACGGCGTGAAAATCGGAAATACGACAAAGCTGGAAGTTGCATGCTATTGACAAAGTAACATTAGATCCGTTTCCTTTTCTCAATCGAAGGTAAAAACGGTAGAAAACGAGGTAATTGCATTTTATAGCTTATACTTTATCGAAAGGTTTACATTCTATCTCTTGAAACAAATGGAATTGAATGTAGACATTGATCTGGCATTAAGAATGAACAAATTGCTTTTGGAGTCCGAAAAGAATGAAATAACTGTACGTCAAAGTTTGTTAGAAAATAAACTTTTAGACTGCTATGCTGAAGAAATTGCTGCAATGATAAACGCTGAAGTAAATAAGAACTGCAATGGATGCATGATCGATCACCCCTCTCAGCGTGAGCATGACTGTCTCATGATGGAGCATGACGAGCGTATGTTGTTGCATTTTGATGATGCCTCGGAAAATGTGTCCGATGAGATTGTGATCAAAGATTTTATGAAGAGCATTGAAGGTGTCGACCCACCCGTTAACGGACTTGAGATACTAAAATACACTTGTAACGACTGGCTTAAAATATTTCTTTCAGATAAAATGAACAAACTTAAAAAACGAGTCATTCAACATTTGTAAATCTTTATTCATGTTGTTACATTAAATCTTTGTTGCATTAAATCTGAACGTCAATCATGATGCCCTCTGTACACAGTTTTCTGAATGAATGAAATAAGAACCACTATATAAAATTGCTGCTTCCGTATGACAGTTTATATATAAACGCACCCATGAATTACAAACTTACATCACAAATTGACGGACAGCGGCATCAACACTTGCGTCCGATACACTACATGAATGAAGACTAAAAATCAATGACATGAAACGCAACCTGAGATTAAAATATCTTTAAAGGCATACAAACCCGCAAATTCTACACTTGAATTTTCCCCGTGACTCCACTAACGGGGACAAATGGACAGTATGTCCACATTTAGCCGTGATGAAAAAATCACGACAGTGATTACATTTTTCTGAAAATGAGGAGATAGATTCTGTTGAAGATAAAAAACATTCTCTAATTTGAAATAAACAGAAAGAGCTCGCACTTACTAATTTCAGGGTATTCTGTCTGCTGCATCGATGCCATTCTGCAAAATTTTCTGATTTGCGTGTCTTGATTTTTTGCAGAGTTTTTATCGTCTTAACACATACAAAACACTTTTAGTATTTCAAGTGGTTGAAGCACAGCATGCGCTTGAGATGTGACCTTCGCTGCCATCTCGCACGTGTAAATTTCAAGTGGTTGAAGTACACAGCGCATGCGTTTGAGATGTGACCTTCGCTGCCATCTCGCGCGTGTAAATTAAAAATTACCATTGAATAGTATGACCTTGAATAATGAGGCGTGGGTAAGATTTGTGCAGAATCGTTAAGACGAAGCTTGCTTTCTGAAATGAAGTGTCACTATCGACTTCCCTCGTTCAAATGCGATGGGGTTTCCTAACTCGTCCCTTAAGAGAATTTCGATGTCCTCAAAAGATTTTGTTTGCACGGGTATGTATTGGATATTAGTGAATGTTCTTGAAACAATGTCTCCATATTTTCCTTGAATGGTAACTGCCTTTAGTAATTTTACATTGACGTCTCCAACAACTTGCGGTTGTACAATGTTGCAATATACATACATCATGACGGATCCGTGCAAATCAGAAGCATAAGGGCTTTCGGTTGTTTTTATAATCTCTACGTCTTTTCCGCCAAAACCGAGTAAGACCGACATTCGTTGATTAAATGATATTCTGTAACCCTGGCTTACATGCACTTTAATTTTTTCCGTTCGAGGGTCAAAGCTCAATTTGATATTGTCTTTTACTTCTCTGTCAAGAGTCTCATTAACTGATTTTACTAGGTCGAAGGCTTTTTCATACAGGCCATAGTCGACAAATACCGGAGTAGGTAGACCTGTTTTGTGAGTTACATATATATGTGTATCCAAACCTTTTTTCAACGTGTACCATGTATGAGGATATGTAATTGAATACAATCCTACCTCCCAATTACCATTTAAATTCACAACGTGAGGTAATTTTACGCGATAACCCGAAATCTTATTCTCAGGAAATACAGAGAGAGATGCGTTACTAGGTAATGTCAGATAGAAGTGTGTCCCGCTCATCTTTAAGGTATAATGTGAAATGAAAAAAATCATGAAAACGGTTACGTTTTATATATGTATTTCCGATGCTGGTACCCATGAATTAAATTTGTTAGGGTAACCTGACCACTTTACAAAATATTGTACATTGCCCCCTCTACCACGTTTCTTAAGTATTTTTTCAATCTCATAAACATCGTCTTTCTTGATGACTTTTTGAAGTTCTTTTTCATAAAATGTTCCTTGAAGTTCGTCCCCTTCATGATCTTTCAGTCTGTATACAGGAGGATTGCGCGGTATTTTTTGACTTACAGTGAAAATTTCTTTTGAAAAATTCGGTAAATACCCCTTCTCAAACCTTCGTTTTATTTTACTTATTCGTACTTGGTCACCTATATCAAACTTATATTTTACATGTGTATGTTTATTTAATTTGCTATGACCATATAAATTTTGACGAATTCTATCTTCATTTTCACTTGTAACGTTGATCGGTTTTTCCTTAATGCTGCGATGCATGCTATGATTATAAGAATACAGTAGATCAGGAAGCATGTCAATGTATCTCATGGTTTTGTTTGCTGTGAAGTAGCGCCACATTTTAGTTTTCAGTGTACGTATCAAACGTTCAACGATGGATGCCTTCGTCTCGTTAAATGTATTAAACAAGGTAACGTTTTCTTCTTCCAAAAGTTTCTTAAAGTCTCGATTAAAAAACTCCGAGCCTTGATCCGTTTGAATGTGTGTTGGTTTACGTCCTGATGACAAAATCTTTTTAAAAGCTTCTACCAGTGACGATCCTGTTTTCTTTTTTAATGGAACAGCCCATGCATATTTGGAAAAAACATCAATACAGATAAGAAGATAGCGATAACCATCGTTATACTTTTGCAAAGATTGCATGTCTGCAAGATCCAATTGCCACTGGTCGTCAATACCACTCACTACGACACGATTTCTTTCAAACTTTCTTCGAATAGGTTTATGCAAAGAGTATGCGTCTTGTTGCATGAGCCATTCTTTAATTCTTTCACGACTAATGTCATATATTCCTTCTGCCTTTACATCGCGGTACAAACGTTCAACACCTCCGTAGCTTCCTGGGCGTTTTGGATTGAAGTATACACCGGCTAAGTACTGGTCAACGTTACTCATGACAATGTTCTCGTGATAATAATTTTGCAATTAAATGTCAATTTCTTTTAACTACTCATTATCGACGGGTTCAATGTTTTCAGTTACAGGTAGTGTTTCTTCCATCGCATTATCTGTTGGAAGTTTAATTGTGGCGGGTCCGTAATTTTTAACAGTTTTACTTGTGTATCCTGCTTGCAAATGACCCTCAAGATTGAGTTCGTTGCGTCCGAAACTTATACCCAAGCGAAACATTTTCTGACGATTATGATTTTTATCCCTTTTTGCATTTCTATTTTCACGTTTGCTGCTACCGATCCCCATTTTCACAATGACATGGTCATAAAACAACTGAAGACAAAATGCAATAACATTGAAATTTATATTTTATTTTTTTGTCAAAGCAATTACATAGTTGACCTGTATTTCAATTTACAACTACAATCAGCATAGTCAAAGAGATGTTGATAAAAAGGAGGACGTTTTGTCTCCGTGTACATTAACATTAGTTCTACCCAAGTAACACTAAACAGTTTGTCAAAATATGTCTTGTGAGAGTTCGAAGGTCCACTGTACTTTAGAAACTTAAAGGCTTCACATATTCCATTCCAAACATGTTCGCGATTGATTGTTTCGACTGCACGAGCTGCAAAATTGAACCACCGATCTTCCTCAGCCATCATTTCTAAAACGTTTTAATACTCCGTCCAAGGGTCTGCTTTACTTTCATCCTTTTCAGCTCTTCGTAGCTCTTGAATCTTTTTACTTATAAAATCGACGAAAATCAAATTGATAAGATCGCTGTGACTAACTTCTTCAAACTCAACAGTGTCTGCATATATCTGATTAAACATGTGTGCCATATTTTTTGTCTTTTTTCAAAACGTCCAAAAGCAATGCAATAATAAACAACGCAAATAACATTTTTTAAGACGATAGTTCGACTATATAGTTTGAAGAATGAATACACAATGACATAAATCCGGTTTATTGACCAATAAAACATAAGGCGGATCTAATGTTACTTTGTCAATAGCATGCAACTTCCAGCTTTGTCGTATTTCCGATTTTCACGCCGTCCAATGCCATGCCATGTTTATTAAACCCTATTTCCGGTTGACATGCGCGCGCACCGATCAACTTCAAGGGGACTGGAAACTAACTGGCACGGGTAAGAGCTCCGTGACAAAAGTGTGACAAAGCTGCATGATATCTACTAGGGTTTTTGCGTAAATCAATGCACATAAGTCTCTGGTACGCACGAATAACATCCAGTTCATTAGCAGCTTTAATATTGTTTTGTCTGAACGACAAAATCCTTGTCCGCGTATCTTTTGCTTTTCTGACAGGAACATGTTTCAAGTTCATGTTAGAACAATGGCCAGGTACATGCCAGGTAGTATGTCTAAGTCACTTTATAATTTGAGGAATGATATATCCCCTTCATTGAATTTAAGTGCAGCCAAGTAGCTTGAAAGTGCTACAATTTCCTGTTCCACGTATGTGGACATTGGACATCTTTCCCATGTTACCCGTTCAGACACTCATTCACATTTTGCTTCAAACCGTGTGTACACATTTCCAACAAGGCCATATTTTCGAATGATGAAAAGGTATCGATATACTTTGATGATGCAGTATCAGAAATTGATAAGGAAGAAGTCATGAAATCCTTCTTTGATAGTTTACAAGACATTACTCCGATAGTAAATGGGCTAGAAATTATCAAGTACACTTGCAATGATTGGAGAAAAATATTTTTGACCGAAAAAAAGAACAAATTAGAACATGAGACGTTGATATTCTTAAATACATTTTATTGACATATAATATTTTTAATTAAAAAAACTAGCAATGACCACTCTGAAATAAAAAGAAATCAATCTTACTGACTGTTATTATGTATCAATTTTCAAAAGATAAAGAATTATAAAAATACATACTGAAAAAATCTTCTAAGAAGCGATCAACTTCTTCGTCAAAACATCTAGAGTATAAAGCAATGGACATTACATAAAAAAACGACTACAACATATAGCAAGCATATAAATTATTTGACTTACAAGCAAATAGGACATTTGAATGGCAAGCATTCAATCAGTCTTTCCTTCACCTCAGAGAGGTGGACTTTGTGCCCACAGCTTGGTGGGCAAATCACCCATAAGTGACAGTGTTCACACTGGCCTAAAACAATGAACAAAATCACAACTTAAATTTTCTAAAGTCATATCTAACATTGAAATTGTATTCCAATTCAACTTACTCAAAATCGGTCTAATGGTGTTTTGTGTAGCCATTGTAGCTGTTGGTTTTCTTTGCTGATGCCTTCGCCGTTTACTGATGACTTTGCCTGAGACTTTGACGTGAGTGCTTTTACATAAACAATAAACATACCAAATTGATTTCGAAATTTCTTATATTAATTATTTTGAAAAAACTATCACCACGCAGATTTTGTTTATGCGTTTTTTTTTTCACCCAGCGCGTAAGGCAATCGTTAAACTACTTTTCTTACATTAGCAGTTACCAGTGAAATTAATTGGCGTTCTTGAGATTGGTTTCTTTACGCAATAAGTACTGAATTTAGTACTTTTATTTTATGCTTGTACTGTTTTTATTTTTCCATAAAGGTTTAACACACATATGATTTGGTTTATGTAAACTGCCAGTGAAAATAATTGGCGTTCTTGAAATTGGTTTCTTTACGCAATAAGTACTGAATTTAGTACTTTTATTTTATGCTTCTACTGTTTTTATTTTTCCATAAAGGTTTAACACACATATGATTTGGTGTATGTAAACTGTAAGAATGATTTCATAAGAAAAATACTGATTACGTTCCATTTCATATACAGCGATCTTGTACATTGTTTTATCCCCGGTTAAATGTTTTAAATGTAAATGAATGTAAAATTTTAAAGCGACTATGAGGAAAGACTTGTTAAATTGTACAAGAAATTTGCTTTATTTAACAAAGTAGGTATGGTCTTCTCTATCGTCTTGACTCTGCAGCGTCGTGATTCACTCGATGCCGTACTTGCTGATGTGTTCGCGAGTTCCTCAGTTCTCCTATTCGACTCTAACACGCTCAGTGCTTCGTTGATTTCGGCCAACGCATCCCAGACTTCGCAGCTGTATTCCGATGACCCGTCAATATCTGCCTCAATATCTTCATCTTTTTCCAGTAGTCCCTGAATCTCCTCATCTCACTTCGAAATGGTCTCTAACTTTTGTACCAGTACGAGTCGCATTTGTTCCAACTCTACCTTTCTTACTGGTAGATCCCCGTTCACCATACCTCGAACCTTAATTTGTTCGTTAATTTGATTCTCCATTACACCTCTACGAGGATCGTAAATAAAAGAATCGAATTTGAACTCTGGCATAAATCTCGCTGCATACGATAGAAACTTACTCACATCTCTTATCCCTAAATTTTGTATCATGCGTTGCAATTCCCCTGGATTTTTATTAGCAACATGCACCCACCAGTCATCTTCTCCATACTTACTATCACCACCACCTCTTTTACGCTTACAGCCGTCATCTCGCCTCACAATACGTTCCTCCATCCCTTTCTTTACGTCTTGCTTATTAGCGTGTGGCAGCCGCTCGGATATCTGATCATCACCAAAAATCGAAGTAATGTAACACGTCCTTCACATTGTATTTACGACTCTATACTTTGAGGTTTGATAATCTGCTGACTCGACCAAGCAATTTCTTTTTCTTTCTTCATTTTACTCCATACTCTGTTAGTGTTTGAATCAGTGAACTTGCCGTCGCTGTAATACACCAACATATGGAAATGATCTTTAGCTTTATTGGCAAATAGATTTTGACAAACAGCTTTTTCGTGCTTCATCACCACCACCATTTGTACACTCGCAGTACCCTTTCGCACGAGTACCATAAACTGGTTGAATGCTTGCACCATTTTCTCGGACTCTTCGAAAACGAATCCATGCACTTTACAATCGTCTAATTTAAACCGCCGACGATTTCTTATGAATGCAGGCTGTTTTACGCATTGAATTCCATCCCAATTTGCTTCATGACCTCGTCCGTCTGAAAATGAGGAGATGCCTTGAAAAGCGTGTCTAAGGAGACTGTTATGAAAGATTTTATGAAAAGCATTGAAGATGTCGACCCACACGTTAACAGACTTGAGATACTAAAATATACTTGTAAAGATTGGCTTAAAATATTTGTTTCAGATAAAATAAACAAACTTAAAAAACGAGTCATTCAACATTTGTAAATTTTTATTGATATTGTTACATTAAATCTTCGTTGTCAATGTTGAACGTCAAACATGATGCCCTCTGTACACAGTTTTCTGAATGAATGAAATAAGAACCACTATATAAAATTGCTGCTTCCGTATGACAGTTTATACCTCAAACATATATATATATTTAATCTTTATATAATAGCACACAGTAAGGTATAAACACACCCATGAATTACAAACTTACATCAAAAATCGGCGAACAGCTACATAGACACCTGCGTCCGATACACTACATGAATGAAGAGTAAAAATCAATGACATGAAACGCAACCTGAGATTAAAATATCTTTAAAGGCATACAAACCCGCAAATTTTGCATTGGAATTTTCCCCGTGACTCCATCAACGGGGACAGATGGACAGTATGACCACATTTTGCTGGCGTGTAAAAGTCACGACAGCGATTACATTTTTCTTAAAATGAGGAGATAGATTCTGTTGAAGATAGAAAACATTCGCTAATTTGAAATAAACAGAAAGAACTCGCACTTACTAATTTCGGGGTATTCGCTTGATGTTGGCTGCGACGATGCCATTCTTCCAGACTTTACGACTTGCGTGTCTTGATTTTTTGCAGAGTTTTTATCGTCATAACACATACAAAACACTTTTAGTGTTTCAAGTGGTTGAAGTACACAGCGCATGCGTTGTGAAAAGAAAATTACCATTGAACAGTGTGCCTTGAATATTGTGTTGTGGTTTCATCTGGTCTTTTCCCCCAAAAGCTTTATGAATGTTTAAAAGTGTAGTTTTTGTGGCCAAATCCTTTAAAGATTCCATACCGCTTGGAAACTTGTACCTGCAAGTGTATGAATGCGTATGTGCAATTCGAAAGGCCGAAAGCTCATGATTTCTCTCCTTTTAAAGTATCGGACACTTGATGAATTGAAATTTGCATAAGATTAAATTCTATTCAGACCACGTGTAAGTTGGGACGCGTTTATTGTGTGGTTTCCACGCAAAAAAAACGTATGCTTTTGATGGTTCGGTTTTTGGCAGTTTTTCATAAAGCTGAACAAGTTATAATTTTACGACATTCTATATTTTTTAGAGTTTAGACGATGGTCCATAACGGCTATTTTGCATATGGATTAATCATACCATACAGAAACGATTGGAACTTATCCAAATACTTTCATTTAATGGCATGTTAATTGAAACACTGTATGTATACCTTCCGACGATTGTCTATGATGTGCAATGATTGGAGAAAAATATTTTTTGCAGAAAAAAGAACAAATTAGAACATGAGACGTTGATATTCTTAAATACATTTTATTGAAATAAACATTTTATTTAAAGAAACTAGCAATGACCACTCTGAAATAAAAAGAAATCTTACTGACTGTTATACTGTATCAATTTTCAAAAGATAAAGAATTATAAAAATACATACTGAAAAAATCTCCTAAGAAGCGATCTACTTCTTCGTCAAAACATCTAGAGTATAAAGCAATGGACATTACATAAAAAAAACGACTACAACATATAGCAAGCATATAAATTATTTGACTTACAAGCAAATAGGACATTTGAATGGCAAGCATTCATTCAGTCTTTCCTTCACCTCAGAGAGGTGGACTTTTTATGCCCACAGCTTGGTGGGCAAATCACCCATAAGTGACAGTGTTCACACTGGCCTAAAACAATGAACAAAATCACAACTTAAATTTTCTAAAGTCATATCTAACATTGAAATTGTATTCCAATTCAACTTACTCAAAATCGGTCTAATGGTGTTTTGTGTAGCCATTTTAGCTGTTGGTTTTCTTTGCTGATGCCTTCGCCGTTTACTGATGACTTTGCCTGAGACTTTGACGTGAGTGCTTTTACATAAACAATAAACATACCAAATTTATTTCGAAATTTCTTATATTAATTATTTTGAAAAAACTATCACCACGCAGATTTTGTTTATGCGTTTTTTTTTTCACCCAGCGCGTAAGGCAATCGTTAAACTACTTTTCTTACATTAGCAGTTTCCAGTGAAATTAATTGGCGTTCTTGAGATTGGTTTCTTTACGCAATAAGTACTGAATTTATTACTTTTATTTTATGCTTGTACTGTTTTTATTTTTCCATAAAGGTTTAACACACATATGATTTGGTGTATGTAAACTGCCAGTGAAATTAATTGGCGTTCTTGAAATTGGTTTCTTTACGCAATAAGTACTGAATTTAGTACTTTTATTTTATGCCTCTAGTGTTTTTATTTTTCCATAAAGGTTTAACACACATATGATTTGGTGTATGTAAACTGTAAGAATGATTTCATAAGAAAAATACTGATTACGTTCCATTTCATATACAGCGATCTTGTACATTGTTTTATCCCCGGTTAAATGTTTTAAATGTAAATGAATGTAAAATTTTAAAGCGACTATGAGGAAAGACTTGTTAAATTGTACAAGAAATTTGCTTTTGTTAACAAAGTAGGTATCGTCTTCTGTCTTCAGCACTTTCCGTCGATCCCGAACGTTTAGCTTTATCTTTAAATGCTAAAGCCTACATCAACGTGCCATTATCCATGCGAAAAAATTTCATAAATTGAAGATTGTCCTAATGTTATCACACCCATACTCAAAAGAAATCGAAGAAAAGTGTTCTTGATCCTGCAAAACTAATTCTCGCTACATATCCGGCAATTTTTGTGTTGTTTTTTTGATGATACTAAAATGAGTAGCGCAGCAACTTAAGCTAAGTTCTAAAATAATAATGTGACCCGATTTTGCCAAAACTTTAAAAAAATAATTTGTGCATTTACTTTCGAATCTTACCCTGCTTCAATCCAGCAGGTTACCTAAGGACCGAAATACTTTTCGAACATTTGCGTTTCGAATTTTGTGAAATGTTATAGAAGTCTCTTGTGTTCGAAGAAATCACACTGTAAGAAATGTGAAAACCATGTTGCATAAATAGTTACAGCTACTTCCACATCAATTTAAGTTTCTTGCTAAAGTTATGGATATTAAAACACAACAACAAACCATATAGGCACGTGCATCTAAAATGTACGTAAATTTTATTTAGTGTATAGTTATAGTTAACCGGGCCGTTGCGAAGGACAGGGTGTGCGGGCGTGTGACACACTCAAGTAATATTTTCGTTGAAACATGTACGTAAGCGTGAAAAAAAACTAAATCTTATTTGTGTTGAATAACCATGTGGGTTTTGTTCTTTTCAGAAGACCACGCCGTATAAGCACACCCATTTTCGAAAACTTTGATTTTCAACTCTTCGACACGGCCTTTGGTTAAGTCATACTCAAGCGCTTTCGTATTTCATAATTAATCTAAACTTTGGTTTCTCAATCCCAGGCTTTATATCGAAAACAAAATGCCTTTGTTTCTTTCTTTCGCTTATTTTTTATTTGAAATCAGAGTTATTACTGTTTAGTTAAAGTGTGTGTTTTATTGTTTTCATTTTGTTTTGAAATTTCATGTTTCATATAAATAATATGTGTTTGTCTATAGTGTTATTAGATATTGTAAATGTAAATGTCATCATCTCTTACACTTGCATTGAAAGTTTCCAATAATGGGAAAGTGTAAATTTTCAATCTTTATTTTGTCTTGCTTTTTTTGTAAAAATAGGCTGCCAGCGTGGATTCGATAAGCTGCGTGATTTTACCCCTTTCGGCATTTGCTTTGTTGTACGACATTGATAAAGTAGGTCAGGTTAATATTTTTGTCAGGTAAAGTAATCAGTGTAATGGACGGTTAACCCCTTCAACAAATAAAAATGTTTTAGACAGTTGATACCGAAGCGAATCCACGTTTGAAGTCCAGCATTGTAACACTGTAGATAAAGTACTGTTTTTCAAAAAATATATGTTTACAAAAATACATTTCATTGCTTGACTTGGATCGTGATCCAGCACTCTTTTCCTTAACATTTTGTCTTATGATGATTTTGATCATACACATGCAGCAACTAGTTATTGTTCGGAATTTGACATTTATCTGTTCTCATTGGATTACGCTCTCACACAACATTGACGAGCTACATACGATGGCCTTATTCATCTATAGAATGAATGGCACTATTTGTCACTATCACGACATACAACGACCCTTTTCATGCTATCGTATGGCACGAACAACGGCCTATATATGACTAGGCGTCGACTTGATTTATTAAATCAGTGGAACTTTGGGATAGTTGTTCAAATGTGTTCAATTTTCTTGAACAAATTCAAACAAATTGAATGTATCTTATGGAAAACGAAGACCTCGGTTAACTTTCAACTCATACGTTCAATTTTTTTTCAATGTAATCTCCACATTTTTTATGATGAATAACTAGCTTCAAAAGAGCAAGGTTATCTTTATGTGTTTTTGTACCATAACTTGCGTTCATGACAATGTTAATCTAAGCTATCCGCGTTTGTGTCTTTGTCAGTCTACTATTATATTTGCTTTGGTATGTTTTTGGTAATTCCTGTCATTCCATTTACTTTTTTTCTTTTTCGTTTTGATGCACAAGCTTTGATATTTGTTTGTTTCTCTCTAATAATCCACAAATATCAAAAAGATGAATGTGTGTATATAATTCTTTGCTTTGTTGTGATACTTACTTGTTCTTTGCTTTTCTTTTTGATTCATAGAGCAAAAATGAAACAAACTGTATCATTTTTTTCATCCTTTTAATTTGTTCTTTAGCCTTTTCCTTTAGATGCAGAGTAAGTGGTATGTGTTTGTTTGTAATATCACCTTTGTAGTAACAATATGAGAGTTATATTGTTTAAGGAAGGTGTTGTTCATCACGAGAGAGTTATGAGAAAGTTACATTGTAAAAGGTAACAAGTAAAAAGAGTTGGCTTAATTATAATTCAAGAAGGCAGAAGTTATTCGAACCTTTGTAGTATCCTTGGATGTTCTAGTTTGTTCTATGAGATAAACAAAAAGATAAAATTCGAAGCAAAAAAACCCCGTTTTCGGTCCATGCTTGCCGATACCCTCTTAAGCGTAAGGCACTAGAACGCCGCATGTTAACGTTTCGGTAGGAGATTTTAGCCCCTCCACGCTATCCTACTTGGGACATGCCAATAGCAAGCTTCCGCCCATCAGACCCCGAGATCACCTGCGATCGGCTTAGCTCGGGGTACGCAGGGAGAGTGCAGTCGCCACCGAAGTGTGGGCTACTAAGCCCTAAGCATACCTTATCGCACCCAGCTTCCACTGCTAGTTGGCATCTACTATGAGAAGTTTTAGCTTTATATATATATACATAAATTCAAAGGCTTACAAAAGTTGTCGTATAATTGACATCAATACTGCGCATGCCCAGATGATTTCTTTGATAATTTGCGACTAAATGAGTTAATTGCCACAAATGTAAGTGCAAGTACATATAGTAAGTCGTTGCCATGACTATGAACAATTAGTCGAGTAGACTGCTCGTGCGCATGCGCAGATAATTTTTCTATTAAATTGTTATTTACTTCAAAATAGATTCTGGTAGATACAGTTGGTCGTTGCCGTGACCACGAACTGGGCAGGCGGTCAAAGCGACTAAACATGCTCAAGATGACTGCGCATGCGCAGATAAATTGTCTGAAATTTTTTTACTGAGCGAGCTAATTACTCCATAATCGGTACTAGTACATACAGTTGGTGGTTTCCATGACGATGAACTTGGCGAGTTGGTGGAGTTGACTAGGCATGCCCAGATTTGTTCTCAATTAATTTGTGACGGAGCGAGCTCTGAAATTGGTGCTTGTATATACGCTTCGCAAATTTTCAATCATATACTTTTGGCATGCTCTTTGCCTTTTTAAGCTTGTTTTGACAAATGCATATCAAACTCATCACTTTTTTACGCCACTCGTGACAATGTTAGAGATGTTTTTATTATTCTCTATAAGTTTGTATCTGCATATTTTGTGCATAAGCAATGCTCTAATATCTATGGCAGATTTATAATTCGTGGATTGAGGTAGAAGAAATACTTGACAATGAAACTTCCAACAGTGAAACAAAATCAAGCATGAAAGTGGAAAAACAAAGACGCCAGGTTGAAGATAGCTTTATGAAATTGAGCATAGTTGAAGCACCTAGCGTACGCTCGAGACTTTTGGATGAGGACTCGTGGACCAATGAAAACACGAATGATTGCAAGCATTTTGACGACGATAAAAGCTCTAGCGAGGACGAGGTTCCAATACAAAAACAATCGATGGCGGATCAATCTTTGCTGTAAAGAAATCCCGCAAACACAACGCTTACAAAGCAAAATGAAATTTTAGTAAAAGTTATGCTACATTACTTACGCGTACAATTTACATACATGTCGAGCGAGCATGCATCGCCGCATCCGAGCATGTATACCGAATCTTATGACTGTTTAGTTGGTTGATTAAGTTTAATTTTTCCTTTTAATCAAGTTCTCTATAATTGTCAATTAATGTTATTTATTTAAGCTGGGTTGGATGACAATTCAAATATTCAAATTAATGTACATACTTTTTGTTTTAACATACAGATATTTTTGCACATGATGGTATGCATATTATTTTTTAATCTTTCTGATTTCAGGACAATCTGAATTTCAGCCGGCCATGGGAGAAAGGGCACCGCGCTGAAAATATTTCACGGGCCCCACGAAAGGTTAATCAGCACTGAATGGGAGTTTTGAGTGCGCACCCGAGGTATAGGATGCGCTATTTTGAGAAAACAATTCTTTTTATGCGCGCACATATCGAATCTCGGGTGCGCAGTTTACAAACTTTCTAGTTTGGTGAATGAATATGCCTCTATATTACCAATCTTTGTATCACACCATATGCTCTCCAAGATCTATTGAACTTTTGTTTACTCGTCATTGTGTGCGCGGCGAAAGAAAAAGGAATGATATATAATAGACTGTTGTTAAATATTTCAATGATAGGTGAGTGAAAACTTACCTTTAAAATCTTTCCCACTGGGTTTGTATAAACGATTATTATTTAGTCTTTTCATAATCAAAATGGATGCAATAACCATTAAACACAAGAGCGCTAATACAACCAAGTATTTTCTCATTGTTTATACGCAATAAGACTAATGTCTTTGACACTCTAACTCAATCGTCGCGCCACATATCTACAGTGTCCTCTCATTATGGTACGGTACGGATTGATTGTAAATTACTGAAGTCGTTGCTCGTGATTCAAAACTTTGTTATGATCGTATTAATTCACGACATTCTACACTGAATGTAACGATGTTTGAACCATAGTGCATACCTTATTTCCTTTTTTTAACCCCCCGGTGATTTACCTTTATACTATTTTGAGAGGAGGAGACTGGATGCTAAATACGTATTCAAGCAAATTTGCTTGCGTAATACTAATCACGTAGCACATGCTTCAAAATTTGATTTCTATTCATTAAAATACCCAATCCAGTAAGTGCATAACTCCATTTTGAAAAAAGCACATGAATAGAATTTTGTTTGAAATTTTGACACAAAGCAAGTTACTATTTTCATTTTTACGCTTGTTATTCTATTATTCTGTATTATTTTTATTACTTTCAGGTAAATATTTATTTGACAGAGAGACAGAGAAGTGGTTGAGTGTTATATTTGAAACGTTTCAAGTGGAACTGACGTTAGGTACTAAATGATTGAAATGATAATGGCGGAAATGAATATAAAAAAAGGTAGACAAAAAAAATAGAAAAACGCAAAGGCAGACACAAGAGTAGAGATAAAGGTGGACATAAAGGTGGCCATAAAGGTGGCCATAAAGGTAGACATTAAGGTAAACATAAAGGTAGACATAAATGTGGACATAAAGGTGGACATAAAGATAAAAATAAAGGTAGACATAAAGGTGGACATAAAGATAGACATAAAGGAAGAGATAAAGGTAGACTTATAGTAAACATAAAGGTAGACAAAAAGGTAGACATAAAGGTAGACATTAAGGTATACTGTATGTTTTGCAATCAAGAAGTAAACAATTGTGTTAGACAAAAAACGACCATATCAAAACAGAAAAAGTTTACCGTTATGTCTATCTATGTGTCTATGTTAATGTCTACCTTTCTGTCTATCGTTATGTCTACCGTTACGTCTACCATAGTATATACCTTTGTGTCTATTACGAAAAGAAGGACATTACCGTTGTGGACAACGGGAAAATCGTTGGTGAGAAGGGAATTGAACTAAATCTGGATGAAGTACAAGATGTTTGAGAATGGGAAAATGAAGATGACGGAGTCCTTAGAAGAAAGGTTAGTTCAAATTTGTTATGAAAAATAATTAGCAATTGTTAGAATTCATCATTCATGACGATAGGAATGATCCCTAATTTTCAATGAAGTGAATAACGAAGAGAAAAGATTTTATCAAAAAACAAAAGTTTAATCTATGTTTAGCCTTAAATCTATCATTGAATGCCTGATATCCTAAAGGAAAAAAGAGTATCGTGAAAAAGATGAATTATTGTATTACAAGATGTCAAGCTTTCCTAAATTCTTTATAAACAGTTCGTGTTTTAACATTATAATGTATATAAAAAATCCCCACTGTCATTTTAAAATTCATTGACTATCTTCTTATATATAGTCGCCACTTGATGTGTAAGGACCAATAATAAATGGTGGAGTTAATGTATTGCTATATATAACGTGGTCTTGATGATTATAAATATTAGATTGTGCACGTATTGGACATATAAAGGTTCGTTTATGTTTTACTATGTGATCACGTGGCTATTTATTGCGTCATGGAGAAAATTGATTTTGTCTCTTCTAAGCTAACGATAATTTTACAAGTGTGTTTGTAGTTCTAAGATATAAGACATCACAAAACATAATTAAATAAACGACGCTTACAAGTTAGTTACTATTATTAAAGTTGCGTGTTCGTTTGCTTTGCAGGTGGAAGTTTATAATTTATTATTGTATGGTTTTTCGTTTGATAAAATACTATTCTTACATGCAAGGCACTTTAACAACTTTGTGCAATAAGGCCATGGCTGTATTGCATTTTAGATGTATGGACCGAAAAACTGAAACAGTTTAACTTCGTTTGGAAGAAAAGAAATGCACGACAAAATTAAATAATGTAATCATGTAATCCATTACAATTGTACTTCATTAATTTTTTATATCGATCAATGTAATCGTATAATCGATTAGAAGGCAATTAAGTAAAAAAATTGTTATTTCAAACCAGACAAACTTCTCCTTTCTTTTTCTCTTACTAAACAACTCACTTGCTTTCTTATTATTCCTTGCTCAACATTCCACTTAGTTGATCTTGACATTATTTAATCTAAACAAATTAATCTTCAACCTACTTGCTCATCCCCAAATTAATCCTTGGGACGATTCTTACTCACTCACCAATGAAATGAACGTACCATCACAATGTTAATCCACTGCGCGCTTGACCACTCAAGAGTCATTGAGTACTATCAATTTCTTACACGACCTAATAATCAATTACATTGTAATCGATTACACGATTACATTAAACAATTTAAACATTTTCAAATGTCGTTCATGTCGTCTGCATTGAAAAAAATACATTTTAATGTGTCGTATATGTCGTCTTCTATGAGAAAAACAAATTTTCGTTCACGTTTGAAAGGAGTCTGAGTTTCACACTAAATTGGTTTTACAGTGTGCAAGTTGGTGCAAATACGTCATGACAACCAAGTCGGACAATTTTGACAAAGATTTTCCTCATGTACTATGCAAATGTTATCCAATACAACGAATATTTTATTATTCTTCGCTCCCAGGGGAGTGGTTGCACACCATCTATAATATGGCTAAATCAAATAAGTACAGTTTTCAAGATAGCTTACTCATCGCACTATATGCAATACATATTTTACCATGAAGAAACAAGAGGAATAAAGTATGTCCAATGGCATCCATTGACATGTGGTGAATTTGGGACATGACGCGCATGTCCTTAATCAATTTTTTCTATTCAAGTGTATCGTAAAAAGACTATTTTCAAAGATATTTTTTCCTTACCTTTCCCGTTTTTTTCCTTACCTTTTCCTCGATTTAAATGATTGTCTTTTCGGCTTGTAATCGATCGGATTTAATGTAATCAAAGTAATCGTAGGTAGTCAATGTTATCAAAATATTGGAAAGCAATCAATGTAATCAAAGTAATCGAAGGTAGTCAATTCACGCATTGCCATGTGATAAATCAGGGCAGCGACGAACATGCCTTTGGTCATATTTTTCCGATGTAATGGCGTGGAGATCATTTGGCTTTATGTTTGTACTAACTGAACTATTTTTTATCATCACACACACCAACCATACTTTTTTTCACCGTCGATGTTTGTTGCACACAGGCAAAAGTTTAATAATTCAAAACAAGGTTAAAGAAACCTATGAAATGAGGTCTAAGTGTCGCATTCCATTGGCGAAAAACTAACAATAGAATTGACATTTGTACAACTTGTGTTAACTTGTAATCAGCCCATACATTCCTCTTGATATTCACGGCACTCGTTCATTGCAAGTCGTATGCTCACCACACCAAGCCCAACAACAACCGACTGACCCTCGAAGGATTCGAACGCCACATCACAACCTGAGAAACCTCACTCTACACACTCGACCAGTGAGTGCGTTGGAAACAGATGGAAAATTTAGTCTATTTACGACTATAGATCCTTGAAGTTTAATAAAAAAAATTATTTCGTAAAGTAACAATCAAGAAAACAAACCACACATTTGTAGCATCGACTTTCAAACATCAACATTTTCACAACAACACTAGAGATAAATCAAAAAGCATTTCGTTGTAGGACACAGTCATTTAGTGTCAGACTGGTGACACGACAGCAATACATTAATATAGTTTCTAACCATGGGATCTATTGTCTCGTTAGACGTCGAAGAAAGTATGTCTGCATAATTTTGTTCTCTGTGCAATATTTCACCAAGGTTAGCCGGTACAAATTTGTTTCAGGAGCTGCACAATACCTGTTGAGAATACAATATATCACTCAAAACTGGATGTAGATGGAAACTGTAAATTTTCGACATTATTTCAAAGCAATTCACCGAATAGACGTTGACCAATTTGGCATTTTGGGCAGATATGGTCAAGCACACAAACGATTACATTTCTCTTTTTTTCGACGGCATAATTTACGGTAGTCTTTATCCACTGTACTCCACCATGGCTTCTCGATATTCATTTATTATATTCATATTCTTCTCTAAATACTGTCCTTGTGGAGCAAATTAAACTGTTCTTTGAGAATACTTTGTACAGTCATGATGGTGTTTTACAGTAACTGGTCGATGTGATAACTTCAACATAAACAGCATGCCTTTTATATGCTTGAATATGGTGCGGTATATCCAGTGACAAATAGCTTCATTGGTGGACGTCGTTGTAGCTCTGCATTGATAGCTTGCAGTGTAAAGTAGAGTTTCGTTGAGAATCACTTCCAAACTTGACATAATAGTCGTTCTACAAGCGGTTTCTCGTAAATATCGGTAAATATTTCAGCTTGATCACGACTGCTTCATCTCCAAAATTATCGTTTCAAAGTAATGTTAAAGCGCCATTCAATTTTTCCCTTTCTTCTTGTGTGTTTCTATTTCTCACTTTTTCAGCCATTGCAATTGCTGCTCTTCTGTTAATTCATAAATCTGAATTCAGTGGTACTTTTATAGTTTTTGTTGTTAATTATTTAGACATAACCCAACACATAAGTTCATGGCATAAGAGATATCTTGAAAACTGTACTTCTTTTGATTTAGCCATATTATAGATGGTGTGCAACCACTCCCCTGGGAGCGAAAGAACAATAAAATATTCGTTGTGATGGATAACATTTGCATAGTACATGAGGAAAGTCTTTGTCAAAATCGTCCAACTTGGCGGTCATGACGTATTTGCACCAACTTGCACACTGTAAAACCAATTTAGTGCGAAACTCAGACTCCTTTCAAACGTGAACAAAAACGTATTTTTCTCATTGAAGACGACATGAACGACATTTGAAAATGTTTAAATTGTTTAATGTAATCGTGTAATCAATTACAATGTAATTGATTATTAGGTCGTGTAAGAAGATTCTTACTGGTCAAGCGCGCAGTGTATTAACATTGTGATGGTAGGTTCATTTCATTGGTGGGTCAGTAAGAATCGTCACAAGGATTATTTTGGGGATGAGCAAGTTATCAAATGTAAAGTTTTGCCTCCTTCTATGTGGAAAGTTCTCAAATTTTCACCTACAAGTTGAAAGATATTTATGTGCACGATCTAAGCCAAGGTTCGCCTATATTGACGGACGAGGCATTACATATAACAATAAATTGGAGAATGACATGGTTTATAACTAGTGACGTCACCTTTGATGAAACATCTTCTAAACAGTTTGTTATTTCTTGCGTTAATGAACTCGTCCAAAACTGCAACTTATAAAAATTACTAAAAGGGAAAGAAATATAGAGGAAGAAATAATTTCAGTTGATTGTAGAAAATCTTAGTTCACATTGAACTCAGTATAACTTTTAAGGGTACCACAATTTTTCTAGTGAAGATTTCTCTGTCAATCTTAAAGTAGTATAGTTATAAACATATAAATAATACCTAGAAGTCAAAAATATTTAGAGAGATACGAATGTTTTAAAATACAGTTCTTTAGTTGGATCTTTCGCTTGTTTTAAGAGCAGTTCCTACGATGAAGAGGAAGAAAAATGTTCATTCCATATAATTGTTAACTTTACTGTTTTGAACTTGCAAATCTTTCATTGTCATCACCAATTTCTTCTCATTCTACATGACATGTCTAAATCTTCAAATACTAAAAAACGAAACTTTAAAGTAACTAACATAAAACGAGTTATTTTCTGATTTAGTTTGCAAGAATGCAAAGCAAAATTATGATTTAGCAACAAAACTTTACATTTGAACACATGTTCTCTGTAAGCCTTCAGATCTAATCTCTGAGTGACCACAAATGAGCCTTGCTTTACAAATCCATTCTGTGAACATTACGACATCCAACTATTGAACAATTAAAGCGTTGGCATTTTAAGCAAAAGGCCAATAAGATATCGTGTTTGTTTTTAGAAAATTTTAGAAAATATGAAAGCAGAAGTCTTTTTTCCTGTCTATTCGGCATTATCCTCAAAATAATCAAAACTTTGTGATTCACCTGACGTTGACTCTGAAGATGACTTCCGCTAAGGTTGTCGAAACGTCAGTCAACAACAACAAAAACAGCCTTCTCAGAATTATACCAACCTGGACGATCTACATTTATAAACATGTAACGATACTCCCGGGTTCAAACCATTTACCTTAATTGTGTTATTGATGTACGATGAGTCGCTTGTAATGTTTTTTGACCTACCCGATAGATTCGTTCTCCGCCTTCAAGAATCAAATATAAAATGTGATATTTATTACAAGAATATTTACCTTGTGAAAACTTCGAAATATCTAAGAATTGTTATCCAACTTAATATGGTCGGAGCATGTTCAACTTATCTAAAGTAAATTTAACCAGAGGCTGCGTATTATTCGACGATATAAAGGTATTTTTACGCTTTAATTGGTTCACTTTGTATAAAACATTATTTGAAAGAAGATACATTTATCGGCGTAAATTAAATGAATTGCTGATTACCATATCACGTTTGAAGCACAACAAAATTGTTGGAATAAAGAAAAGTTAAACTATCAAAAAATTTTGAAATTGAGGCAGATGAATGCTTCTTTGTCAAGCAGTTGATGAATGTATAAGCTAAATAATAATATTAAAGATTCTAGTTACATTATTTCCGAGTTTTAAACAAAGACTTTTTTATTTGAGTATCCTCAGTAAATTGATAGCAACAATATTTAAATGTCAAGGTGTCTTAATTGTTATAGTAATAATGATGTCTTGAGTTTCACTTTTGAAAACTTAAATTGGGCACAATTGTCAAACTTTTTTAATTGTTTTGTCTCGTTTTTTTTTTAACAGCGTAATCACACGTTGGAAAGAATGGTCAACAGCTGTGAAGTAGCTGTATCAGTACACAAAAAGAACACGGAATATGACGTCGAACTTCACTGTTTCACTTTTCTTTTCAATTCTACAAAACTGCATTGTTGTCGGCATGAATATTAATTGAACTGAAGAAAGGTCTTTTATATTATTGAAACATCATTTTCTTAAAACCATGACAAAGTGAAAGTGGGTTTGACGAGAAGTGGATTTGAAGCGAAAGTTCATTTTAAGTTCAAAGTTCATTACGGAAAAATTCAATTCATCCAGGTTAGTTAAACTGTATATTATTTTTGTCATGTTATCAAATCGAATTTGAAAATTCCAGCCTGCTGTCTGAAAATACCAAAACATATTACAAAATTTAATCACCATTTAACGGTCTGATGCGTCTATGACAAATCTTACACTTTATATCATTTTAGATTCTTTCATTTATGTAGTTGTAGTAAATGTAGGCCTTTTGTCAATAACTTAATATGTTTATAAGAAGATATCTCTAATGTCAAGCGTGGCACCTGGAAAAGCTAAGTCTATTTATCAAACTTTTGTATTTAAGTTTCACTTTGGTGAATTCCCTCCGTCTTTGTTGTCATACAGAACCTTTCGTTGTTTAAAAGGCAATCGATGAACGACAATTAATGTTTCATTATTTCATTAAAACTGAATGCAAGTTTGCCCAAAACGGCACGCTACGATGTTAAGTTTGTTGTAAAAATTTACTTTCAATGAAAATTGTTGTCAAAACTTTTCCAGACAATCATTTTCCAGAAATGAATGTTTACAACATATAACATATATTGTTTTAACCTCCATCATTGAATGTGTTCATTTAACTGTATTTGTATGCAAACAAAACAAAAAATTTATTTAATGTTCTTAAGGCATGTCGAATTTGTGTATTTTATATGACTTTGATCAACGTTTCTGACTTTCTCGAGTTTACCCGTTAAAAATTATAAGAGTTACCACGACAAAACAATAATTCCTATCGCTCTCTTCCATATCAAATGGATAATGGCACGAATGCTAAAAAATTGTTTCCATTTCTCCTTCAAGATTCCTCATAACTTATAATCAAGATCCCATTACAAATATTGTCTGAGGTTATTTTTTTTCCTTGCTTCCTCTTTTAAAAAAATAAGTACATTTAATTACAATAAAAGAGGGAGGGGAAATCTTTATTAAAGAAGACTTTCCGTCACTCACAAATTTAAGAAATGAATCGGCCCATTTAAATGACATGGAGCATTAATGCTTTTCTCTTTATTTGTTGCCAACATATCTTTTTTACCTCGTTTTTCATCACGAAGAAAAAAGACTAAAGTGCAGCCTCCAGTTCAAAAGGCAAGCAGTGAGCTCTACCGATGATAATGTCAGGACTTTCTTGAAGAAATAATCCACGTAAAGTGAGAGTGCAAGAGAGAGTGCAAGTGTAAGTTTTTCTTTAAGCAGTAAAAATTTATTTCATGAAAATAAGCTCTGTGAGGATTACTAGTAAACATATTTCCCTTATTTTATTTAAACGACTTCATGCTTCTCACATTTTGTTTAACGAATACGTTTTTCCCCAATTCATCAAAACGTTTTTGAAAACAGCCTTCCGTTTCTGAGTCCAATGTTTTGCATTAACCTGTTTTCAAATGTATTCCAGACGCGTATGGCGTACCATGTAAATATTATCGCATGAAATGCTGTCAGAAGTGGAGAGCGAGGATCTCACTACTGCACTTTCCCCTCAGTGGCTTATATATCAGGGGAAAACTTACAAACTTGATGCCCTAAGTTAAATTAGGTTTCGCAAAGTTTAGAGAAGACGAGAGATACTTAAATTTGCAAGCATTTGAATTTCCTCTCCGATATTTTTCATGACCAAAATTAGAAAACGACTTTGCCATCTTCAGTGCAGAGAGCAAGAAGCCTGTTCCGTTTGAATAGTGACGATGATGTTAGGATTTTCTTGAGGCGCAATAGACGTAAAGTAAGTATGCAAGCAATACGTTTCAGCTTTAACAGTAAACATTAATTTCAACATTCCCGGAATAAGCTTTCTGACAATTGCTGATAAACATATTTACCTTATTTTATAAATAAACTAATGCTTCTATGCTCTGTTCGATGACTTTTTTATTCTATTCATCAAAACTTTTCTGGATCTGCCATCACTCTCTGAATCTCCCTTTACATTATTTACCTGTTTCACATTTTATGCAAACTATGTAAGTTGATATGCATGCATTTTCTTGTAAAAACACAAATTATTTTAGTTTAAGTTCTCAATGTTGTTTATTTCACAATGTGTAACGTCGTGAATATTGCAGTGATTTCGTGGATAGTGTTTATAGCAGGATGAAAAGTATTGGCTGCTGACAAGTCATAACTTTTTTAAATTGAGATATCATTTGACTTCTTCTAGATTGGCACATCTGATGAAATTCAAACGTTTCCTCAAACTCCTCCATCTCCTCCACCTCATTCTGCAGGTAAAAGAACAAAAAATTCCTGAAACTTGTGACAAGAAAAACACAACGGTTATATACTAGAAAGCCAGTTCAGCAAAATAAAGCACATACACAACTTCACTGTTTTACAGATTTTTGTTCACCTATTCCCCCACCTCGGAATCAATCTCTCCGAAAGAAGATCAATCCTTTAAATAATGGTAATGATCTACTTGATAGTCGTAAAAGAAGTCATCTGCTGAGCAATGTAATATCATATTAGTAAAAATACCCGAAGGACGTGTTTGGTCCATTGCAAATGGTAGTAGCATAAAAGATGTAATAGCCTTTGAAATGAGAGTTCTATCTTTACTAATGTTATATTAATATTTTACACTGCGCAAGACCACTTGAAAAGTTTTCTTGGCAGGGTGCTAATAAATATTTTGGGGGGAGTGTACACACACCCTGCACTCCCCAAAAAAATCCACCCCTGGTGTGAACTACAAAGATTAAAAACCATAAACCTTTTGAATCATCTCTGAGACATTCTTTACGACTATTGAATACTTTTCTCACTTACGACTATTGAATACTTTGCACACTTACGTCTATTGAATACTTTGCACACTTACGACTATTGAATACTTTGCACACTTACGACTATTGAATACTTTGCACACTTACGTCTATTGAATACTTTGCACACTTACGACTATTGAATACTTTTCTCACAGGCTGATATTTTGGTCAACTCAGCTGTCTCAGATCTGAGTCAGCAAACAATGCTTGGACAAGCATTAAGTAATGTTGCTGGATCTTCATATATCGCTGAGTGTCGTCAACATCCTCATGTTAACCAATGGAATATAGCTACGATAAAAAGGAGGAAATCTTTCATGCATCTACGTCATTCATGCCGTTTGTTGTGATTGGACGACTGAAGGAAAGTCTATAGAAGTAAGGATTGACCGTTAAAATATATTTATCCAATCGTTGTTTTTGATTGTAATATTTCCAACTATCGTGGTTTTTCACAGAAACATTAAAAACTGTCAAAATGGCTTACACCTATTGAAAATCCAAAATTTTAATTTTTGATGAGGAAAAACTTCACTTTGTTTTTATCTTTTCAGTTGTTAGGTGGACTTTGGTGGAAAATTCTTATGAAATGCAACCGTCTAGATGCTAAATCTGTAGCAATGCCGTTACTTAAAACTGGGAAACAAAATTTTCCCAAAATTATTGTTTTACGAATAAAGAAAGAAGAATTCGAAAGATTTAGTTCTATATTTCATTAAAGTTCACTGAAGAAATCAAATTGGGGATACATGATCCGGTTGAGAAAAGACAAAAGAACTTGACGGGTATGTTGAACTTAGAGTTTAAAGTTTATTAAAATACTCACATTGTAATCAATATTTTTTAGATCAGTTATAATTTTCTCAATATATAGACGCTATTTCAGCCAAAAAAAACGGACGCTCTGTTCTTTTTTTGCTTGGCTGTGGCGAAGAATCCATAACACTTCAAATTTTTGGCCTTTCCGATGGAGAAATCTTCTCTGCTTTACAAAAAATTGACAAGTTTATCAATCAAACTATTATAAAGAAGAAATTACGTAGTGAAAATCTTTACAATGTCATCCTAAAAAATAAGGATGAAATAAAACAGATTGCAACTGATGCTCGCTTAAGAATGAAATGTGAGGATGAACAGACGATTTCTTTAATAGGTTTGCACAACAAAGTTTATCAAACAAGCATAGTTCTCAAAGAGCTCATTAACGAGTTTACTGAAGAAGAGAAAAGACTTCAACAACTGAAATACTTGTCAGAAAATGTTCAATGGAATTACTATGATGTACATAATAACTTTATCTATTGTAGTGAATAGTTAAGCAAAGTACTCGAGATTTCTCATGTGAATGGTATACAAACAATGGATTTACCAGACCCAGGAAGACAATTGCTTGAATTTAAAGTGGATTTCTCACAAATAACAGCTTCCAATACTAAAAGGGGCGAAAGTAAGAAATTGTTACGGAAGATTATCGGCTTAAATTCTGGTTTGTACTTTTTATTATTGATAGGTGATTAAATGTGATATCCTAAAACAGATCATCTTCGAAAATTTTTTTGAGAAAACTTGATCTCAATAGCTATTTTTTAATTCTGATGATTATTTCATTTTATTTGATTATTTTGTGCTTTGAGCAGAAGTGGTATTTTTTTGAAAATAAATTTCAATGGAAGGAGAAGAATGCAAAATGTCTCCCCTTGCTTTCAGAAACAATACATATGTTATTTATTGAGAAGACTCATTTGATTGACTGCTTAGAAATGTGTTTGAAACTATCGTTGATGACATGAGAATATTTCTATTAAATTTCTCAGTTCCATTATGTTGGTTTCCCCAACCTTCCGATCAAGATGTAATCTTGTCGGACTGACACAATCATCCTCTGAATACATCGAGATTGAAGATTACTTTGTGGCTCGAGGAGGAAGATCTGATAAAATTTATGAGATTCAGATCATACAGAACCCTCAGTTGTATTCTCGGTACCTGGCTTTTAAAAGTTCCATGCTTGGTGATGTGAATGAAAAGCGTCTCTTTCACAGCACTAATCTAGACAGCGTTCATTTAATAAACTCAAATAACTTCAGCCGAGGCTTTGCAGGAGTAAATGGTAAAAGTTAAATATTTCTTAAACGCAAAACGATCTTAAAGCTATCTTTTTATGACACTTCATAAAATTTTTCACTGTAGTATATGACGTTTTAAGACAACAGAAATAGATTTTCATCGGGATATTTTATTACAAATATGTGTTCTGTTTATAGCTGTAAAATATGGAAACGGAGTATGTTTTGCAAAAGATACATCGTATTCTCTCAGTGTACTCTCTTCATCAGTGTTATGGATCACAACCAAAGATGTACATCGCCAAAGTTCTTGTTGGGAAGTACACTTGGGGAAAGAAAGGTTTAAAGGCACCACCATCGAGAAATGATCCGATTAATCCAGGTTTACTCTATGATTCTGTTCGTGGATAACACAAGCAATCCAACAATTTTCTTCATTTTTCAAGATAACCAGTGCTTTCCTGATTATCTTATAACATTAAACAAACATTAAAATAATTTTAAATTGTGTTTCATTACGAAGTAAATCAGTTCTGCAATTCTTATTTTACTAATGATCAGTTTTAGTCAGTATATTTCTTTCACCAGCAAGATACTTTTTTACACTTCTTTAATAACCACAAGTTCATGTTATGCACTCTACGTAAACATTTCTCGTTGATATTTTCTCCTGAAATCAGCAATGTGATTATGGCTGATCTCATTAAATCTTCTGTTGAGATCATAATGACACTGAACAAAAATTTGTATTTTTTAAAGTATTGAATGTAAATAGGGGGTTGACATTTGGTGAGAAGTGAATCTATATTCCTTCTAATTTTCTGTACCCATCGTTATAAGTAATTTGAGGAAGGTTGGTAGACGCTGTCTCGTCAGTAAATATCTAACCGCCAAAAATTTGGTTAATAATAAACTTGACTTGGTTGCTTTTAATATGACAAGCTTGTAAATGATTCATTGGTCCCTCCTCCAAATTAGAATACTCATAATCAAAATCACCAACCCTGATAAATAAATAATAATTTTAACAAAAGAAAAGAATATGATTACAATGGTATAACACTAAAGACTGTTGACCAATACGATCCGACTACTCCACACAGTCAGTGTTTGACTTTTAGAAGATCTGCATTACATAGCTAAAATACTACAGAAATCATAAAAATGTCTTTGTTTGTTCCTCCCATTTTTTACCAAACTCACCGAAATGCTTGTAGAATAATCATCGTAGCTATTAAGACGGATGAGGGGCGTTATAATCTGCAAAAAGCAATAATTATCATGCTGACGAGCAATCTTGAGTAGCGAAGTTTCCACCGTCTAACAACTACAGCCATTAATTTGGAATGGGAAGTTGTCAATCAAAGCTCTTGAATTATTTTTGACGATCAAGGTGAGTAAAAAATGAAGGTTTAAAAATAGAGAATAATTTCGAAAAATTGTTGTCGAGACTTCATTAAGTAATCTGACATTGAATACAACGATTAAAACCCAGGATGGTGAACTTTCACCGAATCAATCAGAACTGTTCGATCACGATGAATCTAAGTTAACACAGAAGAAAAGGCAAATTTCAGCAAAATGCCAATGGAAATGTGAGTGATGAATGAAATGTTGAGTAATCCTCAAAATTAGCAAGAACCCATAAAATGGTTATTAGCCAATCATAAATTAGTATCTTGGCATGATATCTCAATCCTCGATGCTGTCTTCCACACCTCACACCTAAATGGAAATTTATATATAGTAAAGCAGCAGCATTGTTTTTTTGTTCTTCAAAAATTTTCTACTATATAGAGCTCAAATTTTTTATGTGACAACAGCTCAAGTAAAAGCTACCAAGACGACTTTTGATGAACTTTGCAAATTTTAATGGTCATCATTGTCACATTATCCTCATCTTAGTCTTTCAAAGAAGTTCACAAACTCACAAAGGGCCCAATTTCAACAACAATAACTACATGAACAATATGATGTAAAATGCGAGAAAATAAAAACTTAGTGAAAGATGTATACAGTTCCATTTTATTTGTTAGATCAATTCGATAACAAGAAAAAACTGTAGGCCGCTTAAACAGCATTATTATTTCATGTTGTGATCAACAGTTGTCTTAGATTTCTAACAAAAGCTTTAAATCAAACTGCTGTTTGTAATGCTTTCGTAAATAGCTAAGACGGTCAAGCATTACAAAGTATTTTCATGATCACAAGCTTAATAAATATGCATGGGACAATTACATAGTTTTGTATTAATAAAAAGGAAAGTGACTGAAAGAAGACTTGAAAGCAGATGAATCATGCATGCTTACTTTCAAATACACTGATCACTCTTTCTAATTTTCATTTTAATTGTTATCCTAAATAAAGCTGTTATGAGTTAGATTGGTCAATTCAAATCGATGAAACAATTGCATATATTTACGAATACAAGCATATAATTTTATGTCAAAGGAAACGCTTAGAAGAAAATTTGTTTGGAAATTGATCACTGCAGCCAGTAGTCCGTTATGTCGTACATTTTCTTCAAATAAATAATGTTTATCTGAAACCTGATGACTTTGGAAATACCACAACCAATCTTTTGAACGCCAAACACCACCAATGGTGGTGTTACTTGACTAACTTGATGAGGAAAGGGGGGGATGGTGCAGCATCTCTGGTTTTACTGATATGCACGTGATTGAGTCTGTTTATATTACGATATTTATATTTAATTGTCTTGGTCGGTCATTTAAAATCTTACATTAAATTTAGATTTAAAACAGAAAGAATAGAAATTTTTAGTCATGATCATGACAGAAGACTAATGGTCATCAAATTTTTTACAAGTGAATGTAATTGACTTTGAAGAGAAAATTCTTCGAGGAGCAACTTTTATTTCAATAGCTATCTCTACAACATGTTAATAAAAAAATGAAATGTAACTAAGCAAACTTAGATTTATAGTTTCTGTGGCTTTAATCAAACTTGAAGAGCAAATTACAGTAAAAAGTAAAAAATGCCTGTAGTGCAGAGTACAATTGATCAATAATAAATAAGTACAAAATGTTGAAGACTGATTGTTTTCTTTTTAAATGAAAAAGCTCTTGAGATTGTTCCAGAGGCATCGCCAGGCTATTCGAGATAGGTGGGGCTTGGCATACCCTTATAAAAATTGTGAACTTAAGAGATCTCTAAAATGCAACTTCCCTTGATTTCAGGAAAGTTTTAAGATAATATGAAAGACACGCGTTGACAAATTAAGTTAAAAGCTGGGGAAACTTTTTATAGTTGGCTAATCTAAATATGTCAACAATGGAATTCAACTCAATCTTATCTGCAGTGTCACTTTTTATGCAAATGTAAACGAAATGTTTAAGTTATTCATCCTATGATATCATTTAACTATAATGGAAATACTCAGTAACTTATTGAAGCGTTCTGAAATTGAAATCAGTGCACACACCCTGTCCTTTTTCTTCAAACTTTGAATTCAGAAAATGAAAAAATTAGTCTTTTTGAATAATTGGGACAACATGTCACCCATTTCTATCTCTGGCTACGCCCCTGAATTACTCTATTACTTATTTAATGTTATAAGATACTCAGGATAACACTGACTATCTTGGAAAATTACAAAAATTGTTGGATTGTTCACGTCATCCACAACAGAATCATAAAGCAGACCTGGATTACTGGAATCATTTCTCGATGGTGGTGCCTTTAGTCCCTGCATGCCAGATGTGTACTCTCCAACTAGAACCTTGGCAACGAACATCTTTGGTTGGGATCCGGCAGAACATTGACGAAGAGAGTACTCCAGTGAGTACGATGCAACTCCTGCAAAGTATACTCCGTTGCCATACATTACTCCTGTAAATTGAATACACACGTTTGGGAAAAATCTTCCTGTATAGTGGGGAAAATATTTATTTGTGCATTCTTTAGTTTGGTCTTAGCAGGTCTTCAAAAAACCTCAAAAATTTTCTCAGAAAAGCAGCCAAAGCACTTTCAGTTGTGTTTAATATTTTTTATGCTTCTCTTTCAAATTATTATGAAAAGAATTTATTACCAAAGAAACTTTTCAAAATATTCTCAAGGTGAAACTGAAGCTATCATGAAATCTTACCATTGATTCCTGTATAGCTTCGGCTAAAGTTATTCGAGTTTATTGCTTCAACATTCGCTGAATTAGTGCCATGAAAAAGACGCATTTCATTCACATCTCCACGCATGGATTTTTTAAAGGTCTGGTACCGAGAATAAAGCCCAGGGTTCTGTATTCTTTGAATCTCGTAAATTTGATCAGATCTTCCTCCTCGAGCCACAAAGTAATCTTCAATCTCGATATATTCAGACGAAGATTGTGTCAGTCCGACAACATTGACAATTTGATCGGAAGGTTGGGGTGACCAACTTGGTGGAACTGAGAAATTATAAGAAGTATAAAGTATTTGCCACTCAAATAGTTTCTAACTTACAAAGATAACAACAAAACCTCGAAAATTCATACGAGTTTCCAGGTAATAAAACGCTCAAATGTATTTTCTGTTCCTTCAAAGTGTAGAGAAGATTGAAAATAAAATGATCAAAACTCTACCTTTAATTGACAAAATTTCGTCGTTGGTTAGCTCACTAAGATGATTTTTGAGTAAACTGCTTTCTTTCCTCACTTCATTGCTCGAGCCAGTAAAAGAAATCGTTTTCTCATCCTCAAACTCCATTCTAACGTTATTCGGGACTATCCACAATTTATCTGCCAAAAGTTTTAGAACTAGATCATAGAGTTTTTCATAACTTATTTTTATTGTGGTGATATTTTCATTGACGAACTTTTCGAGATTTTGCAATGCTGAAGAAATTTCGTAATCAGAACGTCCAATAATCTGAAGCGTTATGATCTCTTTACCACAACCAAATGCAAAGGGAACATGACTCGGCTTCAAATTAGAGGAGCTGCTATCTAAAGGGAAAAGTTGGTTCAAAACGCAGATTAAATATAGTTCAGACAAGGTTCCTTTTTAACACTGTCGTAACTATATTTTTTTGTTACTTTAATCTTCTTCTAACAAATCCATTTTCTTCATTTAATGTTTCATAGTCATTATATTCTCAATAAAAACTCACTATTTGTAGTCTGTCTTTGTGTTCCATCCGAATCGTATCTTATCAATCTGATTTCCTTCAGTGAAGTTTGTGGAGACGTGGAACTAAATCGTATGAATTCCTCTCTCATCATAAGCAAGACAGCGTATACAGGAAAGTTGTGTTGACCCGTTCCCATCATTGGCAACGCCACCGATTTGGCGGAACGTTGGTTGCATTCCTCAAGAATTTTTTTCAGAAGATTTCGGAACAGCTTGAATTAATAAACGATAATTTTTTAGAAATTTTGTAGCATAAGGAAATGAATGTGACTTGGCTTCTTAAACAATTATTATGTGATTCAATCCTTACTTCTTCAGCGTTACCTCCTGGTGTCCAATCACAACAAACGGCATGAATGACAAATTGACAAGAAAGATTTCCTGCATTTGTTGTTGCTATATCCCCATAGGAAATGTGAGTATGGCTACCACATTCTTCGACATATGAATTTCCGCCAATCTCATTAAATGCTTGTCCTACCATAGTTTTATGACCAAGATTTGGGAGCGCTGAGTTGACCAAAACATCAGCCTTTAATTAAAATAAGAATGGTGTTTTCATTTACTTATCAACAAAATCTATGTTTTTTTCTTAAATATGATACAAAAAAAATATTATAAAAAAGAGCAAAACTTGCCACCCTCCCTTTATGCTTTGTTTGCCGACAAGAACATGGTGAAAATCGATACAAGAATGTATAATACTCACCTTTTCTTTGGCGAGATCACCATATTTCCATGAAACCTCTAGACCTTCTTTAGTTGTAAAATTGCATACATTAAATGGTTCGACATTTTCTTCATGTTTGTCTATCACTATTGCCATGACTTTCGTATTTTCTTTGAGAACAAGATTTAAGTATTTTTGTCCAATGTCACTTGAAAATAACTTCAAAGCTCCAGGTAATGTGTATGGTATTATTTTCGTTCTTATTTCTTTTTTTAACTCTATTATGCGTGTTTTTGCCTCTTTGATTCCTTTCTCTGTACCAGAATATTTCAGTGATCTTTCACATATTGTAATTTCAACATTCTCCTCTTTAAGTCCAGCTTTAATTGCCTCAAATTCATTCTTTAGTCTTTCTTTCATGAAACGAGCGATCTCAGGCTCCTCGTCGACAGAGAGATGTTTTATCTTTTGAATACGAAAAATAATTTTGAATTTTGTTTTAAAATAATTAATTACTTCTGATGGGCTAATAGTCTTTTGTGAAAGTTGTCATGCCCATCGAAAGACGTAATAAGTTTAGGATACGACTATTTTTCTATGCTATTACGTCATTCCTGAATGAAGAATTTGTAAAACACGTTGTTATACCCTGATGAAAGATATGGTAAAAAATGCAGCATAGATGGCTTATTCATACAAAGTTGCGTCACGATTTTTGAATTAGGTTTTTACTTAATACGAAAAATATACAAAGCTTAAGTTTTCTTATATGAAACTTTTGAAACTATCTACCTCATAAAATTTATTTCGTCAGTTTAGATTTGACATTTTATTTTTGTGGTTTAATGACATAATGTAAGTTTTCTTTTAGTAAAACTTTGACTTACTACTTTTTCGTTCAGTGAGGAATCTTGGTATCTTGAGAATGTTGATTAATCACGGTATTTTGCATTTTGTTTTTGATTTCTTTTTGCATTTTCCCTTTTGCTAGTTGACGTTTGTGACGAGGAAATTGATGACTATATATTTCACAAAGTAGATAAAAACTCAGTTTTCAAATAAAATATCCAGTTGTAAGTAACAAGTGTTTTGGTTATGGGCTATCAACAATATTTACAATTTCACAGAGCTATAACCTATTGTAAAGTAATAATAAACATCGATATCTTACATTAGATTCTCCTCGACGATGCCGTTTGGTAAACAAACGCCACATTCCTATTCCAAAATGTATGCCTTAAAGAGAGCTGTCCAGTCTATTTTCAACAAAGTTGTGCTATGAAGGGGTTGCAAATACGGCAATAATTAGTATGTATTCGTGAATACTTCATAAATTTTGATGAAGGCCTTCTACATTTAAGAGAAAAGCATTCTAAAATTTCAAAAGCAACACGATGACGTTCTTAATTATTACGCTTCAAGCCGCCAAAAGGCGATAAAATTTTCGTACAGTTTTCTTTTTTGACAACACTTTCTACAACAACAACTGCCAGCGAATAATTAAACTAATCTTACCTTTTTCAATTCAGATTGATTGCAGTTAATATCTCAAATTGATGCCTCTCATAAACGTTAACGAATATAAGAAGCTCTTTTAAACAACTTAACGCAACTTATAACAGCAGGTACATCATGCATATACATAAATATTACCCCCAACCCAGTCCTATTTATCATTCCTGCCAAAGTCCAAATGTAAGATGTTTGGTATTTCTAAATAAGAGCAAGAACGAAAGGAAACTTAAAGAGACTGTGAACATCGACTTCATGTAGTCTAACCCAACTTGGTTCATGTCCTTTTTTTGACTCACAGATATTCTCTAGGTGTATTTGTGAGTCATTGCTATCACTATCAAACATTCTCAGTTTGTGTTTCAACAAAGACTTTATTATTTGAATAGCCTTAGTAAATTGATAACAATTGTATTTAAATGTCAAGGTGTCTGACATAGTAATAATGATTATCGTGTGTTTCATTTTTGACAGCTTAAATTGGGCACAGTAGTGAAACATTTTTCATTGTTTTTTGTATAGTTTTTTTAACAGCATAATTACAGGTTGGTCAACAGCCGTGATATATTTCAGTATGCAAGGAGAACGCGGAATTTGACATCGAATTTCTCTGTTTCACTTTTATTTTCATTTTTACAAAACTGCATTGTTTTTTTGCATGAATAATAATTAAGGTGGTAAAAGGCCTTTTAGATTATTTAAATATCGTTTTCTTAAAAGCATGACAAAGTGAAAGTGGGTTTAAGGAGAAAATGGGTTTGAAGCGAAAGTTCATTTCAAGTTCAAAGTTCATTACGGAAGTTTTCAATTCATCCAGGTTAGTTAAACTGTATATGATCTTTTTTCATGTTATCAAATAGATTTTGAAAACCCAGCCTTTTGTCGCAAAATACCAAACCATATTACAAACTTTGATCGATATTAAACGGTCTGATGCGTATTTAACGAATCTTTCACTTTCCATAATTTTATATACTTCTTTCATTCAAGAAATAAGTGTTGTAAATGTTGGTCTTTTGTCAATAGCTTGGAGTGTTTAAAAGATATCTTTAATGTCAAGCCATTTCACCTGAAAGTGTATTAGTCAAACTTTTATTTTTAAGTTTCACTTTGTTGAATTCCCTCCAGCTTTGTTGTCATACAGATTTTTACGTTGTCTAAAAGACAATCGAGAAACGACAATTAAAAATTTAATTGTGTTTTATTTCATTAAAAATAAACGCAAATTTGGCCATAACGGGTTCACTACAATATTAGGTTTACGGGAAAAATATTGCAGTTTCATGTGAAAACGACTATTTGAGACTTTATTTGGTTACTTCTTTGGTGTTATTTACATCGATGCATAAGCATACATAGTTAACTGTAGATTTTTCCATTTATTTCGAGTTCACAAATGACAATTTTCTGGTGGAGAACATCGTACAGTCACGCAAATCATCTCACTGATTAATATCAATTCTCAGGTCAGATGGAAAGGAAGAAAAATGGGTGCACTATATTTTAATTGTTTGTCAACTTATGCATGCATGGCCTCCCTTTTTACAAACTATTTCTGAACTTGTATTATTATTGTTAGTGGACCATTTAAGATTTACTTTCAATTATCTTCGTTCTCAAAAGTCTATTTCAACCAGCATTTATTGAATCGGGCGTTTCCAGTTCGACTATTTTTATTCCTTTGTCATTGAATGTGTTCATTTAACTGTATTTTCATGCAAACAAAACAAAGAATTCACTTACGTTTTCGGCATGTCGATATTGAGGATTATATATGATTTTGGTAGACACTTAGGACTTTCTCGAAATCCATCAGTGGGTAATCTGACTCGTTAAAGACAATAAGATGTACCACGACAAGACATCAAATTCCCATTGCTCTCTTCCCAATGAAATAGATAATGGCATAAATACGCTAAAAATTGTTTCCGTTTCTCTTCCAAGATTCCTCATAACATTTAACCAAGGTCCCATTACAAACATTGCTTGAGGTTATTTCATCCTGTTCCTAGCTTTATCATTTGGAAAATAAGCACATTTAATTACAATAATGGGGGAGGGCAACGTCTTCATTAATGAGGACTTTACGTCATTCAACAATTTAAGAAATGGATCGATCAATTTGAATGACAAATAACATTCATAAAAGAGAGACTTTGTCGTGGTGACAAACTTAGAGATGGATTTCAAAATAGCGAATACCATGGTGAATGGTGATAATAACAATGTAATAGTTCTTAAAAGAACTGTTTTAACCAGAACACTAACTCAACAATTCAAAGGAACCGTTATTTACAGCTAGAAAGAGACACTATGCATTTCGGCAGACTACTCGTCAGGTGTCAACGTCTGCTAAATGAGAACCTCCAAACCATGCTATATTTATAACGTTACAAAAGGTCAATGTCATCCATGTTTTTAGAGATGACACTTAAAACAGAGACAGATTAAGCACGTAATCATTTTGTCGGCAAAGGACAGGATTAGTCATTTTAATTAAACCGACTACAGTTTAATCAATTTAATTAATAAACTTTTCATCAGAAAACTTTAAAATTATTAAAAAATGTCACTCATTATTCCAGCTACGCGTCATCTCTAAAAATAGGGATGACATTGCCTTTTGTAACATTATAAATATAGCATGATTTGGAGGTTCTCATTTAGCAGACGTTGACACCTGACGAGTAGTTTGCCAAAATGCATAGTGTCAATTTCTAGCTGTAAATAACGGTTCCTTTGAATTGATGGGTTAGTGTTCTGGTTAAAACAGTTCTTTTAAGAAGTATTACATTATTATTATCACCATTCACCATGGTACTTGCTATTTTGAAACCCATATTTAAATAACATTCATGTTTTTCTCTTTACATGTTGACAACAGATCTTTTTTGTCTCGTATTCCATCACGAAGACCAAAAATCAATTTGCTGCATGCAGTGCAGAAGGCAAGCAGTGAGTTTTGTTTAAGTAATGATGATGAGATCAAAGCTTTCTTGAGGAACATTCCGCGTAAGGTAAGAAAGCAGCAGTACATTTTAGTTTCAACAGTAAACATTTATGTCATGGAAATAAGTGTTTCTTATTTTTACTTCACATTGTGTAACGTGGTGAATATTGCAGTGATTTCGTGGATAGTGTTTATAGCAGGATGAAAAGTATTGGTTGCTGACAAGTCGAAACTTTTTTAAAATGAGATATCATTTGACTTCTTCTAGATTTGCACATCTGATGACATTCCAACGTTTCGTCAAACTCCTCCATCTCCTCCACCTCATTCTGCAGGTAAAAGAACAAAAAATTCCTGAAACTTTTTACAAGAAAAACACAACAGTTATATACTCGAAAGCCAGTTTAGCAAAATGAAGCACATACACAACTTCACTGTTTTACAGATTTTTGTTCACCTATTCCACCACCTCGGAATCAATCTCTCCGAAAGAAGATCAATCCTTTAATTAATGGTAATGATCTAATTGATAGTGGGAAAAGAAGTCCTCTCCTGAGCAATGTAAGTGAGGTGAAACATACAATGCGTGTTAATGTCTACGTTTCAATTTAAAGAAAAAGAAAATTTCAGCAATGAGCTGAAAAGTTGAAAACCTCCAATTCTAAAACAAGCTGCTTGTCGCCACTTGATAGTATTGTTGAAAAAACTTTGAAGCCTGTAAAAAACAAACAAAAGTTAGTCAGGCCCGCAGACTGGAATCTCTTTCCTCATATTTCTCCATCATGAGATCAGAGGACAAATATTCTGTCTCCAATGTGAGAGAAGCAGCAAGCACATTTATTCAAACTTTGTTAAATGAATCATGTACGATTTTCAGTCAAAGTAAACCACATACATATGAAGAGGCTTTGACTAAAATATGGGTATAAAAGTTATTGCCAAAGATATTTATTCCGGATGAAGTCTCATTCTTATATTATCGAGCTTTGTAAGCACATATTTATGAAAAAAATTGGCCTTTCTTAATCAATTAGATACTTTAATGTATGAAAATGCATATTTTTTTAAAGGAAGAAGATAAGACTGTGAAAGAATTCATGAAGTCTGTGTCAGTTAAGAAAGATCACATTGACTTTATTCAACGCCATAATTTCTTGGAAGAATTATTGAAAATGTGTCCTGGGCTAACCAGCGTTACTTTGACTGAAAGCAATCAAAAAATTAGCTTTGAAGGGTCTAGGAAAGATGTTGTAAAAGCTGAACAACAGTATAACAACTTTCTTAAGAAGATTACGGTTGTTTCTCTTTGTCTTTGTCAAGAAATGATTACATTTTTGACGAAAAAAGTAGGATTGAAATTTTTTGAAAGTTGTTTATCTCAAGAAAATATTGTGGCCGTGCTATTTGTGGAGTCTGAATCTATTATAAAGGTGGTAATGCAATCAGGAGATTTTGACGCAGTGATAAATTGTTTAGGAAATAACATTCTAAAGAAAGAGATATCATTGCCACTAGACGACAAGCACATTTGGAATTCGAGATGGTTTGAAATACTCGAGGCAATCAAATCGGAAGACACGATCGATTACTATACAAATCCTGGCTCTGTAAAAGGTTGCATCGTTCTTTATGGCACTGCACCTTTCGTTGAAAAATATGGCAACGACGTCAGAAGTTTTCTTGATAGATTCCAAGATGTACTTTTCCTCGTTGATATTGACGACAAAACATCACGTTTTATGAAAGAAAAACTAAAGAAAGAATTTGAGAATATTGAAGTTTCACTCAAAGATGAGCATGTTAAGATTGAAATCCATGTAGGATTACTGAGATACACTGGGACAAAACAAGGAATTGATGAGGCAAACACTCGCGTGATGAAGTTGAAGAATGAAATAAAGACGAAAACAAAATCTTTATCTTCTGTCGGAGTCCTTGAGTTATTCGTTAACGAGCATGGTCTGAGAAACTTAAAAGGTATTGAAATTGAAACAAATGTCAAAATTGACATAACGGATAGCTACCAAGAAAATCAGGAGGTTGTCAGTATTCAAAAAAATATTGTAGAACCTTATGATGAATGTAATTTCATGACAAAGGAATCTATAAAGATTTCATGGAAATACGGTAACCTGGTCGATGAATGTGTGAGTTTGAAATTAAGTATTCATCATACTTTACAACTTGACAAATGTTTCAGTTAAAATTTTTATAAATGGTGACGTAGTCTGCCCGAAATTTTGGTCCTGTTAGGTAAACATCGGGGTGCGGTTGTACGAAGCCTGGATAGCGTTATCCATTGGATAGCAATTTCTTTAAAATTTTTAAAAAACCTTTTAAAAAGCAAAAGATATAAGATTTGAACTGAGCAATCACTGAAAAAAAATATTGTTTCGAAGTTTACAAAATTTCTTTGTCGTAAGAAAATTATAAACACTTTTTTACAAGTTTGAAAATTTTCGCTATGAATAACGCTATCCAAGCTTCGTGCAACCGCCTTCAGATGATTAACATTATTTATTTCTTTAGACATCTATTATGTTTACAGTGATTGAACCCAGAAAATATGCATAACGTGACAAAATTTGCAAGATGGCTACACAACTGCCTGCCAATATGAAACATTTACCCAGTTTTTTTAACGTAAATACTGAAGTTTTTTGAGAAAATGTATTGAAACTGCTTTTGTGGAAAGCACTATTTAGTAATTTTAAATTGTTTTTGCATAGAAATCGAGAAATTCCATCGTAAAATTTTGTGTAATAAACACTTTATTAGTCTTCTCTAAAATAAATAAGAGCAGATTCAAATTGATTGTGAATCAGGGACGGATCAATGCTCAGTTGACAAGAAGATTGCAAATTTTCCATCGGGGCTGCATCCTTATCTTAGCTTAAGTCACAAAGTCTGTTGTGAATTTTTAGAAATGAGTGAACCTTGCGAAACGAAAGTACCAACTCATTTTCAGAATGGTAACAACTGAAAATCGTTGAAAACAAGCATCAGCAAACGTCGATACTGGATTCATCCTATTGATTAAGGAATTACGAGAGTCGAACAATGTAAATAGACACATAGAATACTTGCGAATGACGACGGCAAATTTTGACTACATTTTGGATTTAATTAGACCTCCCATCACTAAAGTTGGCACACATCTTAGAAAGTCTATTAGCCCTGATTTATCAAAATCTCTTGACACTCCGCCATGTTTGACTACAAAATCTGATATTATTAGCCAATAGTATGCGTATTCGTTAACAAAAAGGTCAAAAAGTGCGAAGATCATATCTTCATTTAATTTAAAAAGGTCAAAAGTTCAACTGTTCTAATAATCACGTAAACGAAATTTTCGTCGAGTTTTCGTTCAAACTTTTCGTTGCGGCAGTTTTTGTTCTAATTTTCGTCGATATGGACGATAGTGTGGCCTAGGCTTAAGGGTTTACCGTTAAATTATATCTATCCAATCTTTATTTTTGATTGTCATATTTCCAAATATCGTGGCTTTTCACAGAAACATTTAAAACTGTAAAATGCCTTACACCTATTGGAAATCCAAAATTTTAATTTTTGTGAGAAAAAACTTCACATTGTTTCTTTCTTTTTAGTTGTTACGTGGACTTTTGTGGAAAATTCTTAAGGAATGCAACCGTCTTGATGCTAAATCTGTAGCAACGCCGTTATTGGGGACAGAAAAACATAATTTTCCCAAAAATATTTTGTTTTACGTCTAATGAAAGAAGAGTTCGAAAGATTTAGTTCTATATTTCAACAAAGTTCACTGAAAGAAATCAAATTGGTGATATGTGATCCGGTTAAGAGAAGACAAAAGAACTCCACCGGTATGTTGAACTTAGAGTTTAAAATTTATCTAAATATTCACAATGTAATCAATATTTTTTAGGTCAGTTATAATTTTCTCAATATTTAGACGCTATTTCAGCCAATGAAAACGGACGCTCTGTTCTTTTTTGCTTGGCTGTGGCGAAGAATCCATAAAACTTTAAATTTTTGGCCTTTCCGATGGAGAAATCTCCTCTGTGTTACAAAAAATTGACAAGTTTATCAATCAAACTATTATAAAGAAGAAATTACGTAGTGAAAATCTTTACGATGTCATCCTAAAAAATAAGGATGAAATAAAACAGATTGCAACTGATGCTCTTTTAAGAATGAGATGTGAGGATGAACAGACGATTTCTTTAACAGGTTTGCACAACAAAGTTAATAAAACAAGCATAGTTCTCGAAGAGCTCATTAACAAGTTTATTAAAGAAGAGAAAAGACTCAAACAACTGAGATACTTGTCAGAAAATGTTCAATGGAATTACTATGATGTACATAATAACTTTATCCACTGTAGTGAATAGTTAAGCAAAGTTCTCGAGATTTCTCATGTGAATGGTATACAAACAATGGATTTACCAGACCCAAAAGGACAATTGCTTGAATTTAAAGTGGATCTGTCACAAATAACAGCTACCAATACTAAAACGGGCGAAATAAAGAAATTTTTACGGAAGATTATCGGCTTAAATCCTGGTTTGCACTCTTTATTATTGATAGGTGATTAAATGTGATATCCTAAAACAGATCATCTTCGAAAATTTTTTTGAGAAAACATGATCTCAACAACTACTATTATTTGTGATAATTATCTCGTTTATTTGATTATTTTGTGCTTTGAGCAGTAGTGGTATTTTTTTGAAAATAAATTTCAATGGAAGGAGAAGAAGGCAAAAGGTCTCCCTTTGTTTTGAGAAACAATAAATATGTTATTTATTTACTCATTTGATTGACTGCTTAGAAATGTGTGTAAAACTATCCTTGATGCCCTGAGAATATTTCTTTTAAATTTCTCTGCTCCATCATGTTGGTCACCCCAACCTTCTGATTAAGTTGTAATCTTGTCGGACTGATACAATCATCCGCTAAATACATCGAGATTGAAGATTATTTTGTTCCTCAAGGAGGAAGATCTGATCAAATTTATAAGATTCAGAGAATACAGAACCCTCAGTTGTATTCTCGGCACCAAGCCTTTAAAAGTTCCATGCGTGGTGATGTGAATGAAAGGCGTCTCTTTCACGGCACTAATCCAGATAACGTTCATTCAATAAACTTAAATAACTTCAGCCGATGCTTTGCAGGAGGAAATGGTAAAAGTTACATATTTCTCAAACGCAAAACGATCTTAACGCTATCTTTCTAAGAAACTTCATAAAATTTTTCACTGAAGTATATGTTTTTTTAAGACAGCAGAAATAGATTTTTATCGGGAAATTTTATTTCAAATATGTCTTCTGCTTATAGCTGTAATGTATAGAAACGGTGTATATTTTGCAAGAGATGCATTGTATTCACTCAGGTACTGGCTTCAAAAGTGTTCTGGATCACAACCAAAGATGTACATCGCTAAAGTTCTTGTTGGGAAGTATACTTGGGAAAGAAAGAGCTAAAGGCACCACCATCGAGAAATGATCCGAATAATCCAGGTTTACTTTATGATTCTGTTCGTGGATAACACAAGCAATCCAACAACATTTGTCATTTTCCAAGACAACCAGTGCTATCCCGAGTATCTTATAACATTAAACAAACATTAAAACAGTTTTAATTTGTGTTTCATTACGAAGTATATCAGTTCTGCAATTCTTATTTTAGTAATGATCAGTTTTAGTCAGTATATTTCTTTCACCAGCACGATACTTTTTTATACTTTTCTTTAACGACAAGTTCGTGTTATGCACTCTACGTAAAAATTTCTCTTTGATATTTTCTCCTGAAATCAATGATGTGAATATGACTGATCTCATTTCTTGTTTTGACTACATGTCGTAGATATTTGTCCTTTTTAATCAGGTTTACAGTTAATTACACACACTTCTACGAAAATCTAACATCAAATCTTCTGATGAGATCATGATGAGACAGAGAAAAAAGTTGTATCCATTAAAGTATTGAATGTAAATAGGGGGTTGACATTTGGTAAGGGGTGGATCTATATTCCTTCTAATTTTCTGTACCCATTGTTATAGCTAATCTAAGGGAGTTTGGTAGATGTTGTCTTGTCAATAAATATCCAACCGCCAAAAATTTGGTAAATAATAAACTTGACTTGGTTGCTTTTATTATGATACGCTTGTAAATGATTAATTGGTTCCTCCTCCATATTAGAATACTCACAATCAAAATCACCAACACTGATAAATGAATAATAATTTCAGCAAAAGAAAAGAATATGATTACAATGGTATAAATCTAAAGACTGTTCACCAATACCCTCAGACTACTCCACACAATCAAAGTGTTTGGTTTTTAGAAGATCTGCATTACATAGCTAAAATACTACCATAAAAATGTCTTTTTTCATTCTTCTCATTTTTTACCAAACTCACCGAAATGCTTGTAGAATAATCATCATGGCTATTATAACAAATAATCATCGTTATAATCTGCAGAAAGCAATTATCATTATGCCGACGACGACACTGAGACGAGCAATCTTGAGTAGCGAAGTTTCGACCACCTAACAACTACAGCCATTAATTTGGAATGGGAAGTTGTCAATCAAAGCTCTTGAATTATTTTTGACGATCAAGGTGAGTAAAAAATGAAGGTTTAAAAATACAGAATAGTTTCGAAAAATTGTTGTCGAGACTTCATTAAGTAATCTGACATTGAATACAACGATTAAAACCCAGGATGGTGAACTTTCACCGAATCAATCAGAACTGTTCGATCACGATGAATCTAAGTTAACACAGAAGAAAAGGCAAATTTCAGCAAAATGCCAATGGAAATGTGAGTGATGAATGAAATGTTGAGTAATCCTAAAAATTAGCAAGAACCCATAAAATAGTTATTAGCCAATCATAAATTAGTATCTTGGCATGATATCTCAATCCTCGATGCTGTCTTCCACACCTCACACCTAAATGGAAATTTATATATAGTAAAGCAGCAGCATTGTTTTTTTGTTCTTCAAAAATTTTCTACTATATAGAGCTCAAATTTTTTATGTGACAACAGCTCAAGTAAAAGCTACCAAGACGACTTTTGATGAACTTTGCAAATTTTAATGGTCATCATTGTCACATTATCCTCATCTTAGTCTTTCAAAGAAGTTCACAAACTCACAAAGGGCCCAATTTCAACCACAATAACTACATGAACAATATGATGTAAAATGCGAGAAAATAAAAACTTAGTGAAAGATGTATACAGTTCCATTTTATTTGTTAGATCAATTCGATAACAAGAAAAAACAATGAAAAAGCTCTTGAGATTGTTCCAGAGGCATTGCTAGGTTAATCGCGATGGGTGGGGTTTAGCATACTCTTATAAAAATTGTGAACTTAAGAGATCTCTACAACGCAACTTCCCTTGATTTCAGAAAAGTTTTGTGATAATATGAAAGACATGCGTTGGCAAATTAAGTTAAAAGATAGGAAAACTTTCTATAGTTGACTAATCCAAATATGTCAACAATGGAATTCAACTTAATCTTATCTGCAGTGTCACTTTTTATGCAAATGTAATCTAAATGTTTAAGTTATTCATCCTATGATATCATTTAAGTATAATGGAATACTCTGTAACTTATTGAAGCGTTCTGAAATTGAAATCAGTTCACACACCCTGTCCTTTTTCTTCAAATTTCGAATTCAGAAAATGAAGAAATTAGACTTTAGAATAATTGGGACAACATGTCGCCCATATCTATCTCTGGCTACGCCCCTGAATTACTCTATTACTTATTTAATGTTATAAGATACTCAGGATAACACTGATTATCTTGGAAAATTACAAAAAATTTTGGGTTGTTTACGTTATTGACAACAGAATCATAAAGTAGACCTGGATTACTAGAATCATTTCTTGAAGGTGGTGCCTTTAGTCCATGCATGCCAGATGTGTACTTTCCAACAAGAACTTTGGCAATGAACATCTTTGGTTGGGATCCAGCAGAACACTGACGAAGAGAGTAATCGAGTGAGTACGATGAATCTCTTGCAAAGTATACTCCGTTGCCATACAATACTCCTGTAAATTGGATACACATATTTGGGAAAAAATCTTTCTGTATTGTGGAAAAATTTTTATTTGTGCATTCTTTAGTTTGGTTTTAGCAGGTCGCCATAAACTTGGAAAAACTTCAAAAATTTTCTCAGAAAAACAGCCAAAGCACTTTCAGTTTATGATTCTCTTTCTAATTATTATAAAAAGAATTTATTACCAAAGGAACTTTTCAAAAAATTCTCATGGTGAAACTGAAGCTATCTGGAATTCTTACCATTGACTCCTGAATAGTTTCGGCTAAAGTTATTCGAGTTTATTGCTTCAACGTTCGCTGAATTAGTGCCATGAAAAAGACGCATTTCATTCACATCTCCACGCATGGATTTTTTAAAGGTCTGGTACCGAGAATAAAGCCCAGGGTTCTGTATTCTTTGAATCTCGTAAATTTGATCAGATCTTCCTCCTCGAGCCACAAAGTAATCTTTAATCTCGATGTATTCGGACGAAGATTGTGTCAGTCCGACAACATTGACAACTTGATCGGAGGGTTGGGGTGACCAACTTGGTGGAACTGAGAAATCTTAAGAAGTATAAAGTATTTGCCACTCAAATAGTTTCTAACTTACAAGGATAACAACAAAACCTCGAAAATTCATACGAGTTTCCAGGTAATAAAACGCTCAAATGTATTTTCTGTTCCTTGAAAGTGTAGAGAAGATTAAAAATAAAAGGATCAAAACTCTACCTTTAATTGACAAAATTTCGTCGTTGGTTAGCTCACTAAGATGATTTTTGAGTAAACTGCTTTCTTTCCTCACTTCATTGCTCAAGCCAGTGAAAGAAATCGTTTTCTCATCCTCAAACTCCATTCTCACGTTATTCGGGACTGTCCACAATTTATCTGCGAAATGGTTTAGAACTAGATAATAGAGTTTTTCATAACTTATTTTTATTGTGGTGATATTTTCATAGACGAACTTTTCGAGATTTTGCAATGCAGAAGAAATTTCGTCATCAGAACGTCCAATAATCTTAAGCGTTATGATCTCTTTACCACAACCAAATGCAAAGGGAACATGGCTCGGCTTCAAATTAGAGGAGCTGCTATCTAAAGGGAAAAGTTGGTTCAAAACGCTGATTAAATATAGTTCAGACAAGGTTCCTTTTTAACACTGTCGTAACTATATTTTTTTGTTACTTCAATCTTTTTCTGACAAATCCATTTTCTTCATTTAATATATTCATAGTCATTATATTCTCAATAAAAACTCACTATTTGTAGTCTGTCTTTGTGCTCCATCCGAATCGTATCTTATCAATCTGATTTCTTTCAGTAAAGTTTGTGGAAACGTTGAACTAAATCGTATGAATTCCTCTCTCATCATAAGCAAGACAGCGTATACAGGAAAGTTGTGTTTACCCGTTCCCATCATTGGCAACGCCACTAATTTGGCGGAGCGTTGGTTGCATTCCTCGAGAATTTTTTTTAGAAGATTTCGGAACAGCTTAAATTAATAAACCATAATTTTTTAGAAATATTCTAGCATAAGGTAATGAATGTGACTTGGCTTCTTAAACAATTATTATGTCATTCAATCCTTACTTCTTCAGCGTTACCTCCTGGTGTCCAATCACAACAAACGGCATGAATGACAAATTGACAAGAAAGATTTCCTGCATTTGTTGTGGCTATATCCCCATAGGAAATGTGAGTATGGCTACTACATTCTTCGACGTATGAATTTCCGCCAATCTTATTAAATGCTTTTCCTACCATGGTTGTATGACCAAGATTTGGGAGCGCTGAGTTGACCAAAACATCAGCCTTTAATTAAAATAAGAATGGTGTTTTCATTTACTTATCAACAAAATCTATGTTTTTTTCTTAAATATGATACAAAAAAAAATATTATAAAAAAGAGCAAAACTTGCGACCCTCCCTTTATGCTTTGTTTGCCGACAAGAACATGGTAACAAATCGAAACAAGAATGTATAATACTCACCTTTTCTTTGGCGAGATCACCATATTTCCATGAAACCTCTAGACCTTCTTTAGTTGTAAAATTGCATACATTAAATGGTTGGACATGTTCTTCATGTTTGTCTATTACTATTGCCATGACTTTCGTATTTTGTTTGAGAACAAGATTTAAGTATTTTTGTCCAATGTCACTTGAAAATAACTTCAAAACTCCAGGTAATGAGTATGGTATTATTTTCGTTCTTATTTCTTTTTTTAGCTCTATTATGCGTGCTTCTGCCTCTTTGATTCCTTTCTCTGTACCAGAATATTTCAGGGATCTTTCACCTATTGTAATTTCAACATTCTCCTCTTTAAGTCCAGCTTCAATTGCCTCAAATTCGTTCTTTAGTCTTTCTTTCATGAAACGAGCGATCTCACGATCCTCGTCGACAGAGAGATGTTTTATCTTTTGAATACGAAAAATGATTTTTAATTATGTTTTAAAATAATTAATGACTTCTGATGGGCTAATAGTCTTTTGTGAAAGTTGTCATGCCCATCGAAAGACGTAATAAGTTTAGGATACGACTATTTTTTCAATGCTATTACGTCATTCCTGAATGAAGAATTTGTATATCACGTTGTTATACCCTGATGAAAGATATGGTAAAAAATGCAACATAGATGGCTTATTCATACAAAGTTGCGTCACGATTTTTGAATTAAGTTTTTACTTAATACGAAAAATATACAAAGCTTAAGTTTTCTTATATGAAACTTTTGAAACTATCTATCTCATAAAATTTATTTCATCAGTTTAGATTTGACAATTTGTGTTTGTGGTTTACTGACGTAATAAAAGTTCTCTTTTAGTAAAACTTTGACTTACTACATTTTCGTTCAGTGAGGAATCTTGGTTATCACGGTATATTACCTTTGATTTTCGTCGACGCAATCTGTGAAAGAAACTGAAGAAACCTCTTTTCTTCGGTTGAAATTTTCTTTGTGCACTTTCTCTTTCACTAATTGACGTTTGTAACTGTGAAATTGATGAATATATGTTTAAAAAAGTATATCAAAAACTCAAGTTTTTAAATAAAATATCCAGTTGTAAGCAGGGGCGGATCTAGGATTTTTCAAACATCAGTCATAAAACGTCGGAGGCGCACCGCACCTGGGGGGGGGTCTGAGGCATTCTCCCCTGACAAATTTTGAATTTCAGAGCCTTGAAAATGCCATTTTCAGCGTATTAGAGCAATACAAAATGTATTTTGTGGGCATCGTTTTTGCGTAAAAACAACACATTTTGCTTACGTTTTTTTAAAAAAATACTGAAGTGAACAATACTTGAATGTTTTGCCAAATATTTAGGCTCATTATCATGCCAAATATATGGCTCATTAGCATGTCTAGGAGCGTAAAATTTATTAAAAATTTCTTCCAAGTTGTCAGCCATAGACCCCCCCTAGAGACCCCATTCAAAGCTCTATGTAATAAGTTAAGTTAGAAATTTGGTACTACAAGGGACAGTTCATAGGTACAGAAAAGCTCAGACTTCAAACCATGCAAGTTTATTGTAACCCTTCACCCATCTCCACATACAGTGCCAGAAAATTCACCTTTTGAGAAAAAACTCAAAACTTTTTTCTGCCAAAGATTAAGAAAAAATTATCAGAGTGAAAATTTGCAATTAAGGCAGCTTAATGCCATTAATGTTTATTAGGCATTTCACTAGACTATTATCTTCTGTAAGTATATGGAAGGTGTGCTATATAGCAATCAATAGTAGCATTGTATTTGCAAATACAAACAGAATGTAACCAAAATGTCATTAATTATATAATTACATGAATGTTAAAATTGGTTCATGTGTCATGCTTACTGGTTATGATAAATATCTTTTCATATGATCAAAGCTCGTTTAAATGTAAATATGAAATAATTTAGTTTAGAAATTATAATGATCATCAGAAAAATTACCTAGTGATCATGAAAAATACTTTGCTGTTTTGCCAAATTTCAAGGTTTATCTGCATACATAGGAAGACGTTTTTACTTCATAGAAAATCCTTTTTATACATCAATAGCCCTTTGGAATTTATGGCAAACAATCTGGTATGAGCCGTAGATCAACACACCTTGACATCTCTACATAAGGTGTTCAGTTAGAAAAGGGGACAATATTTCACATACATTTCATAATTCCCAAAGCACTAAAGAAATCATAGCTAAAAGTTCTTCGGCAACAACAATTTTAGAAGAATCAATCTGCTTACCATACGCCATATTGACATAAATCGCATCACACACTCGCATAAATTGACTTTGATATATTACATTCATGCATAGACTTCACTTGTCCTTTACTTACGATTTTGAATGTAAATTCCTGCTGATAAAACTCACAACAATGTTGGCTTTCTTTTGAACATCAATGACTGAAATGTCGCTCGCGAGATCGTCTTTGCCAAGCATTTACAATTTATCCATCAATTTTTCACCCATTTGAAAAAATTCACAGTTTGGACAGAAGCATTCATGTCAATATATGAATTTGTAAAAGATTTCCATAAATTCCATCTTATTGTAGTTTAGTTTCTATCATGCTTAAAAAAATTACTATGAAACGATCAAACATTCAATTCAGACAGTGAGCTTGACTATATTAGTTCATTTGGCTATCAGTCGAAATCGGTCAAACCAATCACAGTAAGACAAAAATTTCAACGAACCAATTACACGATAGCAATTGGACTCCCTTTATCGGTCCGGCCACCCCGCTTATCGGTCGAGATTATTCCAGATCGTCTACTGATCTGGCTATTGACCAATGGAATGGCTTAAAGAAGCGTTCTTGAACTCCATTATCGGTCGAACCAGTCGAGCCACCCCGTTTACAGTCAACCAGTTAATATAATTCTAGATATGTTTCTATTTACTGATCTGCTTACTGAAGTGGGATTTGTATAAGTTTTCATACATAAAACTGAAATTTGACGATGAAATCCAAACGATTACAGAACGAAAATTCAATGAACAAAAAAATTGTAATCATGAAATTTAATAAACCATTTTTGAACTATAAACATATGTCGCGTGACTAATTTGACATACCCTAGATCCGTACCTGGTTGTAAGTAACAAGTGTTTTCGTTATGAGCTATCAAAAATATTCACAATTTCACAAAGCTATAACATATTGTAAAGTAATAACAAACATCAATATCTTACATTAGTTTCTCCTTGATGATACCGTTTGGGAATGAAACGCTGGAAAGCGCTATAAGAATAACAAACAGATCATAGGTACAAGGTTGGTGTTAAGAATTTAATAGTATACATCATATATCATACTTCCAACAATGTCCTGGTGTTTCCATTTTGTCAGTTGATGTTTGAGTGATTGTCACAACTCTTTCACGAATCTAAACTCTTCTTTTACAATTTAAATTTCAACTAAATTCGTTTATTGACACTGAATATAGATCTATGTAATCATTATACACATTAACAAACTTTCAAAAATCTGTCGACATTTTCAAAATTCATTGATCAATGACGTTCACAAACCTTTATCTCGTCAAAAAAATTCTAGCTAAAATATTTTAGAGTTACGTAAATGAAAAATAACTAACTTAGTTTCAAAATGAACGAAGTAGTAGCTTTGAAAAAAGTAGCTAAGTCAAAGCTTGTTTAAGATCAGGAAATCAAGGCTATTGTTGCTTTTTTTGGACAGTTCCTTCCTTACGAAACTTTTCCAAAATATATGCCTTATAGAAAACTCTCCGGTCTATTTTCAACAACGTTGGGCTGTGAAGGGGTTGCAAATACGGCAATAATTAGTATGTATTCGTGAATACTTCATAAATTTTGATGAAAACCTTCTACATTTAAGAGAAAAGCATTCTAAAAGTTTAAAGCAACACAATAACGTGCATATTTATAACGCTTCAAACCGCAAAAGGCGATAAAATATTCGTACAGTTTTCTTTTTTGACAACACTTTCTACAACAACAACTGCCAGCAAATAATTATACTAATCTTACCTTTTTCAATTCAGATTGATTGCAGTTAATATCTCAAATTGATGCCTCTCATAAACGTTAACGAATATAAGAAGCTCTTTTAAACAACTTAACGCCACTTATAACAGCAGGTACATCATGCATATACATAAATATTACCCCCAACCCAGTCCTATTTATCATTCCTGCCAAAGTCCAAATGTAAGATGTTTGGTATTTCTAAATAAAAGCAAGAACGAAAGGAAACTTAAAGAGACTGTTAACATCGACTTTATGTAGTCTAACCCAACTTGGTTCAGGCTCTTTTTTTGACACACAGATATTCTTTAGGTGTATTTGTGAGTCATTGCTATCACTATCAAACATTCTCAGTTTGTGTTTCAACAAAGACTTTATTATTTGAATAGCCTTAGTAAATTGATAACAATTGTATTTAAATGTCAAGGTGTCTGACATAGTAATAATGATTATCGTGTGTTTCAGTTTTGACAGCTTAAATTGGGCACAGTAGTGAAACATTTTTGATTGTTTTTTGTATCGTTTTTTTTAACAGCATAATTACAGGTTGGTCAACAGCCGTGATATATTTCAGTATGCAAGGAGAACGCGGAATTTGACATCGAATTTCTCTGTTTCACTTTTATTTTCATTTTTACAAAACTGCATTGTTTTTTTGCATGAATAATAATTAAGCTGGTAAAAGGCCTTTTAGATTATTTAAATATCGTTTTCTTAAAAGCATGACAAAGTGAAAGTGGGTTTAAGGAGAAAATGTGTTTGAAACGAAAGTTCATTTCAAGTTCAAAGTTCATTACGGAAGTTTTCAATTCATCCAGGTAAGTTAAACTAAGTATTATTTTTGTCATGTTATCAAATAGAGTTTGAAAACCCAGCCTGTTGTCTCAAAATGCCAAACCATATTACAAACTTTGATGGATATTAAACGGTCTAATGCGTATTTAACGAATCTTTCACTTTCCATAATTTTATATACTTCTTTCATTCAAGCATAGGTGTTGTAAATGTTGGTCTTTTGTCAATAGCTTGGAGTGTTTAGAAGATATCTTTAATGTCAAGCCATTTCACCTGAGAGTGTATTAGTCAAACTTTTAATTTTAAATTTCACTTTGTTGAATTTCCTCCAGCTTTGTTGTCATACAGATTTTTACGTTGTTTAAAAGACAATCGAGAAACGACAATTAAAAATTTAATTGTGTTTTATTTCATTAAAAATAAACGCAAATTTGGCCATAACGGGTTCACTACGATATTAGGTTTATGGGAAAAATATTGCAGTTTCATGTGAAAACGACTATTTGAGATATTATTTGGTTACTTCTTTGGGGTTATTTACATCGATGCATAAGCAAACATAGTTAACTGTAGATTTTTCCAATTATTTCGATTTCACAACTGACGTTTTTCTGGTGGAGAACATCGTTCAGTCACGCAAATCATCTCACTGATTAATATCAATTCTCAGGTCAGATGGAAAGGAAGAAAAATGGGTGCACTATATTTTAATTGTTTGTCAACTTATGCATGCATGGCCTCCCTTTTTACAAACTATTTCTGAACTTGTATTATTATTGTTAGTGGACCATTTAAGATTTACTTTCAATTATCTTCGTTCTCAAAAGTCTATTTCAACCAGCATTTATTGAATCGAACGTTTCCAGTTCGACTGTTTTTATTCCTTTGTCATTGAATGTGTTCATTTAACTGTATTTTCATGCAAACAAAACAAAGAATTCACTTCAGTTTTCGGCATGTCGATATTGAGGATTATATATGATTTTTGTAGACACTTAAGACTTTCTCGAAATCCATCAGTTGGTAAGCTGACTCGTTAAAGACAATAAGAAGTACCACGACAAGACATCAAATTCCCATTGCTCTCTTCCCAATGAAATAGATAATGGCATAAATACGCTGAAAATTGTTTCCTTTTCTCTTCCAAGATTCCTCATAACATTTAACCAAGATCCCATTACAAACATTGCTTGAGGTTATTTCATCCTGTTCCTAGCTTTATCATTTGGAAAATAAGTACATTTAACTACAATAAGCGGGGAGGGCAACGTCTTTTTTAATGAGGACTTTCCGTTATTCAACAATTTAAGAAATGGATTGATCGATTTGAATGACAAATAACATTCATAAAACAGAGACTTTGTCGTGGTGACAAACTTAAAGATGGATTTGAAAATAGCAAATACCTTGGTGAATGGTGATAATAACAATGTAATAGTTCTTAAAAGAACTGTTTTAACCAGAACACTAACTCAACAATTCAAAGGAACCGTTATTTACAGCTACAAAGATACACTATACATTTCGGCAGACTACTCGTCAGGTGTCAACGTCTGCTAAATGAGAACCTCCAAGCCATGCTATATTTATAACGTTACAAAAGGTCAATGTCATCCCTGTTTTTAGAGAGGACACTTAAAACAGAGACAGATTAAGCACGTAATCCTTTTGTCGGCAAAGGACAGGATTAGTCAATTTAATTAAACCGACTACAGTTTAATCAATTTAATTAATAAACTTTTCATCAGAAAACTTTAAAATTATTAAAAAATGTCACTCGTTATTCCAGCTGCGCGTCATCTCTAAAAGTAGGGATGACATTGCCTTTTGTAACATTATAAATATAGCATGATTTGGAGGTTCTCATTTAGCAGAAGTTGACACCTGACGGGTAGTTTGCCGAAATGCATAGTGTCTCTTTCTAGTTGTAAATAACGGTTCCTTTAAATTGTTGGGTTAGTGCTCTGGTTAAAACATTTCTTTTAAGAACTATTACAATGTTATTATCACCATTCACTATGGTATTTGCTATTTTGAAACCCATCTTAAAATAACATTCATGTTTTTCTCTTTACATGTTGCCAACAGATCTTTTTTTGTCTCGTTTTCCATCACAAAGACCAAAAATCAATTTGCTGCATCCAGTGCAGAAGGCAATCAGTGAGCTATGATCAAAGCTTTCTTGAGGAACATTCCGCTTAAAGTAAGAAAGCAGCAGTACATTTTAGTTTCAACAGTAAAAATTTATTTCATGGAAATAAGCTCCTTATTGATTGACAATAAACATATTTCACTTATTCTATTCAACGAATACATTATCCCTCGATTCATCAAAACGTTTTTGAAAACAGCCTTCCGTTTCTGAGTCTAATGATTGACACTAGCCTGTTTTCAAATGTTTTGCAGACGCAGACCCTAGTAAATATTATCGCATGAATACCGTGCTGAAATTGAGAATAAAGATCTCAGTATTGCACTTCACTCTCATTGACTTATAACTAGGAAAAAACTTACAAACTCGTTGCCCCAAATTAAAAAACGTTTTCGTAATGCTTAGACGAGAGGTAGTTAAATTTGCAAAGACTTGAATTTTCTCTCCAATATTTTTCATCACAAAATTAGAAGACAACTTAGCCACTTTCAGTGTAGAGAGCAAGCAGGAGCTCCGTTGGAATAAAGACGATGATGTTAGGACTTTCTTGAGGAACAATACACGTAAAGTAAGTATGCAAGCAATGCGTTTCAGCTTTAACAGTAAACATTCATTTCATCTTTCCCTGAATAAGCTTTCTGACGATTGCTGATAAACATATTTACCTTATTTTATAAATAACCTAATGCTTCTTATGCTCTGTTTGATGACTTTATTATTCTATTTATTAAAACTTTTTGGGAAGCAGCCATCACTCTCTGAGTCTCCCTTTACATTATTTACCTGTTTCACATTTTATGCAAACTATGTAAGTTGATATGCATGCATTTTCTTGCAAAAATACAAATAATTTTAGTGTAAGTTCTCAATATTGTTTATTTCACAATGTGTAACGTCGTGAATATTGCAGTGATTTCGTGGATAGTGTTTAAAGCAGGATGAAAACTATTGGCTGCTGACAAGTCATAACTTTCTTAAATTGAGTTATCATTTGACTTCTTTTAGATTTGCACATCTGATGACATTCCAACGTTTCGTCAAACTCCTCCATCTCCTTTACCACATTCTGCAGGTAAAAGAATAAAAAAATTTCTAAAACTTGTGACAAGAAAAACACAACAGTTATATAGTAGAAAGCCATTTTGGAAAAATGAAGCACATACGCAACTTCACTGTTTTACTGCTTTTTGATCACCTATTCCAACACCTCAGAATCAGTCTCCCGAAAGAAGATCAATCCTTTAAATATTGGTAAAAGAAGTCCTCTGCTGGGCAATGTAAGTGAAGTGAAACATATAGTGCGTGTTAATGTCTACGTTTCAATTTAAAGAAAAAGAAAATTCCAGCATTGCGCTGAAAAGTTGAAAACCTCCAAATCTAAAACAAGCTGCTTGTCGCCACTTGATAGTATTGTTGAAAAAACGTTGAAGCCTGTAAAAAACAAACGAAAGTTGGTCAGGCCCGCAGATTGGAATCTCTTTCCTCATATTTCTCCATCATGAGGTCAGAGGACAAATATTGTGTCTCCAATGCAAGAGAAGCAGCAAGCACCGCTATCCAAACTTTGTTAAATGAATCATGTACAATTTTCAGTCAAAGTAAACCACCTACATATGAAGAGACTTTGATTAAAATTTGGTATATATTGTTATTGCTAAAGATTTTTGTCCCGAATGAAGTCTCATCCTTGTATTATCGAGCTTTGTAAACACATATTTATGAAAAAAATTGGCCTTTCTTAATCAATTTGATAATTTAATGTAAGAAAATGCATATTTTTTAAAAGAAGAAGATAAGACTGTGAAGGAATTCATGAAGTCTGTGTAAAGATCACATTGACTTTATTCAACGCCTTAATGTCTTGGAAGAATTATTGAAGATATATCTTGGGCTGACCAGCCTTACTTTGACGGAAAGGATCAAAAAATTAGCTTCGAAGGGTCTAGGGAAGATGTTGTAAATGCTGAACAACAGTATAAAACTTTCTTAAGAAGATTGCGGTTGTTGCTCTTCGTCTTTGTCAAGAAATAATGACATTTTTGACAAAAAAAGCAGGGTTGAACTTTTTTGAAAGTTTTCTATCTCAAGAAAATATTGTGGCCGTGCCATTTGTAGAGTCTGAATCTATTATAAAGGTGGTAGTGCAATCAGAAGATTTTGACGCAGTGATAAAATGTTTAGAAAATAACATTCTGAGGAAAGACATATCATTGCTACTAGACGACATGCATATTTGGAATTCGAGATGGTTTGAAATACTCTAGGCAATCAAATTGGAAGAGATAATCAAATATCATAGAAATCATGCATCTATGAAAGAGAGCATTGTTCTTTATGGTGCTGCACCTCTCGTTGAATAATATGGCAAGGATGTCAGAAGTTTTCTTAATAGATTTCAAGATGCATTTTTCCTCGTTTACAGTGCTGTTGAACTGGTGGGCACTTGGGGGTGAACCCTCTTCTACCTTTGAAATGGGTAATTTGAAAAGGGCACTATTGACAAAAACATCAAGAGAGCCCCCATCTGATAAATTTAGTTCTACAGAACTGCTCGTTGATATTGATGATAAAACATCACGCTTTAAGAAAGAAAGACTAAAGAAAGAATTTGAGAATATTGAAGTTTCACTTAAAGAAGAGCATGTTAAGATAGAAATAATTTAGGATCACTAAGATACACTGGCACAAAACAAGGAATTGATGAGGCAAACACTCGCGTGATGAAGTTGAAGAAGGAAATAAAGACGAAAGCAAAATCTTTATTTTCTGTCGGAGTCCTTGAGTTATTTATTAACGAGCATGGTCTATGAACTTAAAAGGTATTGAAATTGAAACAAATGTCAAAATTGACATAACGGATAGCTACCAAGAAAACCATGAGGATGGCAGTATTCCAAAAAATATTGTAGAGCCTTATGATGAATGTAATTTCACGACGAAAGAATCTTTAAAGGTTTCTGGAAATATGGTAACCTGGTCAATGAATGTGTAAGTTCAATATTACGTCTTCATCATACTTTACAACTTGACAAGTGTTTCAGTGAAAACTTTTATAAATGGTGGTCTGCCCGCAAATTTCATCCTGTTATGTAAACATTAAGGCGGGTTGCACGAAGCCTGATAGCGTTATCCATTGGATAGCAATTTTTTTAAAACTTTTATAAAACCTTTTCAAAAGCAAAAGATATAAGATTTGAACTGAGCAATCACTGAAAAAAAATATTGTTTCGAAGTTTACAAAATTTCTTTGTCGTAAGAAAATTATAAACACTTTTTTACAAGTTTGAAAATTTTCGCTATGAATAACGTTATCCAAGCTTCGTGCAACCGGCTCCAGATGATTAACATTATTTACTTTTTTATACATCTATTATGTTTACAGTGATTGAACCCAGAAAATATACATAACGTGACAAAATTTGCAGGATGGCTACACAACTGCTTGCCACAATGAAACATTTACCCATTTTTTTTAACGTAAATACTGAAGTTTTTTGAGAAAATGTATTGAAACTGCTTTTGTGGAAAGCATTATTTAGTAATTTTAAATTGTTTCTGCATAGATATCGAGAAATTCCAATGTAAAATTTTGTGTAATAAACACTTTATTAGTCTTTTCTAAAATAAAGAAGAGCACATTCAAATTTAGTGTAAATCAGGGTCGGATCAATGCTCAGTTGACAGGAAGAGTGCAAATTTTCCATCGCGGATGCATCTTTATCTTAGCTTAAGTCACAAAGGCTATTGTGAATTTTTAGAAATGAACAAATCTTGCGAAACGAAACTACCAACTCATTTGCAGAATAGTAACAACTGAAAATCGTTGAAAACAAGCATCAGCAAACGTCAATACTGGATTCATCCAATTAATAAACGACGTGATCGTCTCGAACTATTTAACAACTTGATTAACGAATTACGAGTCGAACAATGTATATAGACACATAAAATACTTGCAAAGGACGACGACAAATTTCGACTACATTTTGGATTTAATTAGACCTCACATCACTTAAGTTGGCACACATCTTAGAAAGTCTAATACCCCTGATTTATCAAAATCTCTTGCCACTCCGCTATGTTTGAGTACAAAGTCTGATATTAATTAGCCAATATTATGCGTTTTCGTTAACGAAATGGTCAAAAGTTCAACTTTTCTAATATGCAGAATGGCACAAAGTTTTTATCGTGTAATAACAACGTCAAAAGACGAACGTTTTCAATATTTTTATCATTTATGGAGGGAGCCGGAAATATGTTGTATTTGGATTGCAAATCAAGTCAAACATTCTAACGCAAGGTGCTATGTTATTACATGATACATGATTGAAAATTTGCAAAGGCACATACAAGCACTAATACCCTGTTACTACCTTTTTGAAAAGTTATTATTTATTTTTTGTTAATGAATGCGCGTTAAGTGATATATTTCAATTTTAATATTTCAATTTTCTTGGGAGAGTGCTAATAAATATTTGGGGGGAGTGTATACACACCCTGCACCCCCAAAAAAATCCACCACTGGTGTGAACTACAAAGATTAAAAACCATAAACCTTTTGAATCATCTCTGAGACATTCTTTAAGACTATTGAATACTTTGCACACTTACGTCTATTGAATACTTTCCTCACAGGCTGATATTTTGGTCAACTCAGCTCTCTCAGATCTGAGCCAGCAAACAATGCTTGGACAAGCATTAAGTAACGTTGCTGGATTTTCATATATCGCTGAGTGTCGTCAAATTCCTCATGTTAACCAATGGAATATAGCTACGACAAAAAAGGGGGAAATCTTTCATGCATCTACGTCATTCATGCTGTTTGTTGTGATTGGAAGACTGAAGGAAAGTTTAAAGAAGTAAAGCCTGGGCCATACTATCGTTTATATTGACGAAAACGAAAACGAAACGAAAATTCGTGCACGAAATGCATGCCAGACACGACAAAAAATTACAAGCATGTTTGCAAAGCCAAAACGTTTTTGGCAAATAAGCAAGCGGCATTTTTGACAGATTAGAAAAAATGGCAATCTCTAAAAGAAAAAGACTACTTCTTCTTAAGAAAAAGTTAGTGCTTTTAAAGTTGAAAACAAGCAACAGCAAACGTCGATACTTGATTCATCCAATTAATAAACGACATGATCGTCTTGGACTATTTAACAACTTGTCAAAACGCCTTACACCTATTGGAAATCTAAAATTTTAATTTTTGTGAGAAAAAACTTCACATTGTTTCTTTCTTTTCAGTTGTTACGTGGACTTTTGTGGAAAGTTCTTAAGGAATGCAACCGTCTTGATGCTAAATCTGTAGCAATGCCGTTATTGGGAACTGGGAAACATAATTTTCCCAAAATTATTATTTTACGTCTAATGAAAGAAGAGTTCGAAAGATTTAGTTCTATATTTCAACAAAGTTCATTGAAAGAAATCAAATTGGTGATATGTGATCCGGTTAAGAGAAGACAAAAGAACTTGACCGGTATGTTGAACTTAGAGTATAAAATTTATCAAATTATTCACAATGTAATCAATATTTTTTAGATCAGTTATAATTTTCTCAATATTTAGACGCTATTTCATCCAATGAAAACGGACGCTCTGTTCTTTTTTTGCTTGGCTGTGGCGAAGAATCCATAACTTTTCAAATTTTTGGCCTTTCTGATGGACAAATCCCCGCTGTTTTACAAAAAATTGACAAGTTTATCAATCAAACTATTATAAAGAAGAAATTACACAGTGAAAACCTTTACGATGTCATCCTAAAAAATAAGGATGAAATAAAACAGATTGCAACTGATGCTCGCTTAAGAATGAAATGTGAGGATGAATAGACTATTTCTTTAATAGGTTTGCACAACAAAGTTAATAAAACAAGCATAGTTCTCAAAGAGCTCATTAACAAGTTTATTGAAGAAGAGAAAAGACTCAAACAACTGAAATACTTGTCAGAAAATGTTCAATGGAATTACTATGATGTACATAATAACTTTATCCACTGTAGTGAATAGATAAGCAAAGTACTCGAGATTTCTCATGTGAATGGTATACAAACAATGGATTTACTATACCCAGGAGGACAATTGCTTGAATTCAAAGTGGATCTCTCACAAATAACAGCTACCAATACTAAAAAGGGCGAAGTAAAGATATTTTTACGGAAGATTATTGGCTTAAATCCTAGTTTTTACTTTTTATTATTGATAGGTGATTAAATGTGATATCCTAAAACAGATCATCTTGGAAAATTTTTTTGAGAAAACTTGATATCGTATGAATGTTTTATGCAGTGCGGTGTTTGAAATTAAATGAAGATATGATCTTCGCACTTTGCTGGACAATTTAAGCAATCGTCTCAGGACCTGAAAAAATCAGGTGACTCAACGGGATTCGAACCCATGACTTCTACGGTGCCGGTGCAGTGCTCTGACCAACTGAGCTATGAAGTCACACAGTGGTGAGCAGGTCAATATTGTTGGGCTCATGTTTTCTCGTGAAAGGAATGTCGTATGAATGTTTTATGCAGTGCGGTGTTTGAAATTAAATGAAGATATGATCTTCGCACTTTGCTGGACAATTTAAGCAATCGTCTCAGGACCTGAAAAAATCAGGTGACTCAACGGGATCCGAACCCATGAGACGATTGCTTTCTCGACTGAGACGCTGTCTCGTCAGTAAATATCTAACCACAAAAAATTTGGTAAATAATAAACTTGACATGGTTGCTTTTATTATGATTAGCTTGTAAATGATTCATTGGTCCCTCCTCCATATTAGAATGCTCTCAATCAAAATCCCCAACCCTGATAAATAAACAATAATTTCAGCAAAAGAAAAGAATATGATTACATAGGTATAAAACTAAAAACTGTACATCAATACCCTCCGAATACTCCACACAGTCAAAGTGTTTGGTTTTTAGAAGATCTGCATTACATAGCTAAAATACTACAGAAATCATAAAAATGTCTTTGTTTGTTCTTCCCATTTTTTACCAAACTCACCGAAATGCTTGTAGAATAATCATCATAGCTATTAAGACGAGTGAGGGGCGTTATAATCTGCAGAAAGCAATTATTATCATGCTGACGACGACACTGAGACGAGCAATCTCGAGTAGCAAAGTTTCGACCACCTAACAACTACAGCCATTAATTTGGAATGGGAAGTTGTCAATCAAAGCTCTTGAATTACTTTTGACGATCAAGGTGAGTAAAAAATAAAGGTTTAAAAATAGAGAATAATTTCGAAAAATTGTTGTCGAGACTTCATTAAGTAATCTGACATTGAATACAACGACAAAAAGCCAGGATGGTGAACTTTCACCGAATCAATCAGAACTGTTCGATCACGATGAATCTAAGTTAACACAGAAGAAAAGGCAAATTTCAGCAAAATGCCAATGGAAATGTGAGTAATGAATGAAATGTTGAGTAGTCCTCAAAATTAGCAAGAACCCATAAAATGGTTATTAGCCAATCATAAATTAGTATCTTGGCATGATATCTCAATCCTCGATGCTGTCTTCCACACCTTGATGCGTCCAATCTTTTGAACGCCAAACACCACCAATGGTGGTGTTACTTGACTAACTTGATGAGGAAAGGGGGGGATGGTGCAGCATCTCTGATTTTACTGATATGCACGTGATTGAGTCTGTTTATATTACAATATTTACCTTTATTTGTCTGGGTCGGTCATTTAATATCTTACATTACATTTAGATTTAAAACAGAAAGAATAGAAATTTTCTGTCATGATCATGCCAGAAGATTAATGGTCATCAAATTTTTTACAAGTGAATGTAATTGACTTTGAAGAGAAAATTCTTCGAGGAGCAACTTTTATTTCAATAACTATCTCTACAACATGTTAATAAAAATGATATGTAACTAAGCAAACTTAGATTTATAGTTTCTGTGGCTTCAATCAAACTTGAAGAGTAAATTACAGTGAAAAGTAAAAAATGCCTGTAGTGCAAAGTACAATCGATCAATAATAAATAAGTACAAAATGTTAAAGACTGGTTGTTTTCTTTTTAAATGAAAAAGCTCTTGAGATTGTTCCAGAGGCATCGCCAGGTTATTCGAGATGGGTGGGGGTTGGCATACCCTTATAAAAATTGTAAACTTAAGTACTAAAACGCAACTTCCCTTGATTTCAGAAAAGTTTTGTGATAAAATGAAAGACATGAGTTGGCAAATTAAGTTAAAAGATAGAGAAACTTTTTATAGTTGGCTAATCTAAGTATTCAACTCAATCTTATCTGCAGTGTCACTTTTTATGCAAATGTAAACGAAATGTTTAAGTTATTCATCCTATGATATCATTTAACTATAATGGAAATACTCAGTAGCTTATTGAAGCGTTCTGAAATTGAAATCAGTGCACACACCCTGTCATTTTTCTTTAAATTTCGAATTCTGAAAATGAAAAAATTAATCTTTTGAAAAATTGGGACAACATGTCGCCCATTTCGATCTCAGGCTACTCCCCTGAATTACTCTATTACTTATTTAATGTTATAAGATACTCAGGATAACACTGATTGTCTTGGAAAATTACAAAAATTTTTGGATTGTTCACGTCATCCACAACAGAATCATAAAGTAGACCTGGATTACTAGAATCATTTCTTGAAGGTGGTGCCTTTAGTCCCTGCATACCAGATGTGTACTTTCCAACAAGAGCTTTGGCAATGAACATCTTTGGCCGGGATCCAGCAGAACACTGGCGAAGAGAGTAATTGAGTGAGTACGATGAATCTCTTGCAAAGTATACTCCGTTGCCATACAATACTCCTGTAAATTGGATACACATATTTGGGAAAAAATCTTTCTGTATTGTGGAAAAATATTTATTTGTGCATTCTTTAGTTTGGTTTTAGCAGGCCACCATAAACTTGGAAAAACTTCAAAAATTTTCTCAGAAAAACAGTCAAAGCACTTTCAGTTTATGCTTCTCTTTCTAATTATTATAAAAAGGATTTATTACCAAAGAAACTTTTCAAAAAATTTTCAAGGTGAAACTGAAGCTATCTGGAACTCTTACCATTGATTCCTGCATAGCTTCGGCTAAAGTTATTCGAGTTTATTGCTTCAACGTTCGCTGAATTAGTGCCATGAAAAAGACGCATTTCATTCACATCTCCACGCATGGATTTTTTAAAGGTCTGGTACCGAGAATAAAGCCCAGGGTTCTGTATTCTTTGAATCTCGTAAATTTGATCAGATCTTCCTCCTCGAGCCACAAAGTAATCTTTAATCTCGATGTATTCGGACGAAGATTGTGTCAGTCCGACAACATTGACAACTTGATCGGAAGGTTGGGGGGACCAACTTGGTGGAACTGAGAAATCATAAGAAGTATAAAGTATTTGCCACTCAAATAGTTTCTAACTTACAAGGATAACAACAAAACCTCGAAAATTCATACGAGTTTCCAGGCAATAAAACGCTCAAATGTATTTTCTGTTCCTTGAAAGTGTAGAGAAGATTAAAAAAAACATGATCAAAACTCTACCTTTAATTGACAAAATTTCGTCGTTGGTTAGCTCACTAAGATGATTTTCGAGTAAACTGCTTTCTTTCCTCACTTCATTGCTCGAGCCAGTGAAAGAAATCGTTTTCTCATCCTCAAACTCCATTCTCACGTTATTCGGGACTGTCCACAATTTATCTGCGAAATGGTTTAGAACTAGATCATAGAGTTTTTCATAACTTATTTTTATTGTGGTGATATTTTCATAGACGAACTTTTCGAGATTTTGCAATGCAGAAGAAATTTCGTCATCAGAACGTCCAATAATCTTAAGCGTTATGATCTCTTTACCACAACCAAATGCAAAGGGAACATGACTCGGCTTCAAATTAGAGGAGCTGCTATCTAAATGGAAAAGTTGGTTCAAAACGCTGATTAAATATTGTTCAAACAAAGTTCCTTTTTAACACTTTCGTGACTATATTTTTTTGTTACTTTAATCTTTTTCTAACAAATCCATTTTCTTCATTTATTGTATTTATAGTCCTTATATTCTCAATAAAAACTCACTATTTGTAGACTGTCTTTGTGTTCCATCCGAATCGTATCTTATCAATCTGATTTCCTTCAGTAAAGTTTGTGGAAACGTGGAACTAAATCGTATGAATTCTTCTCTCATCATAAGCAAGACAGCGTATACAGGAAAGTTGTGTTTACCCGTTCCCATCACTGGCAACGCCACCGATTTGGCGGAACGTTGGTTGCATTCCTCGAGAATTTTTTTCAGAAGATTTCGGAACAGCTTAAATTTATAAACCATAATTTTTTAGAAATATTGTAGCATAAAGAAATGAATGTGATTTGGCTTCTTAAACAATTATTATGTGATTCAATCCTTACTTCTTCAGCGTTACCTCCTGGTGTCCAATCACAACAAACGGCATGAATGACGAATTGACAAGAAAGATTTCCTGCATTTGTTGTTGCTATATCCCCATAGGAAATGTGAGTATGGCTACCACATTCTTCGACGTATGAATTTCCGCCAATCTCATTAAATGCTTTTCCTACCATGGTTGTATGACCAAGATTTGGGAGCGCTGAGTTGACCAAAACATCAGCCTTTAATTAAAATAAGAATGGTGTTTTCATTCACTTATGAACAAAATCTATGTTTTTTTTCTTAAATAAGAAACAAAAAAAATTATAAAAACGAGCAAAACTTGCCACCCTCCCTTTATGCTTTGTTTGCCGACAAGAACATGATAATAAATAGATACAAGAATGTATAATACTCACCTTTTCTTTGGCGAGATCACCATATTTCCATGAAACCTCTAGACCTTCTTTAGTTGTAAAATTGCATACATTAAATGGTTTGACATTTTCTTCATGTTTGTCTATCACTATTGCCATGACTTTTGTCTTTTGTTTGAGAACAAGATTTAAGTATTTTTGTCCAATGTCACTTGAAAATAACTTCAAAACTCCAGGTAATGAGTATGGTATTATTTTCGTTCTTATTTCTTTTTTTAGCTTTATTATGCGTGCTTCTGCCTCTTTGATTCCTTTCTCTGTACCAGAATATTTCAGTGATCTTTCACATATTGTAATTTCAACATTCTCCTCTTCAAGTCCAGCTTCAATTGCCTCAAATTCATTCTTTAGACTTTCTTTCATGAAACGAGCGATCTCAGGCTCCTCGTCGACAGAGAGATGTTTTATCTTTTGATTACGAAAAATGATTTTAAATTCATGTTTTAAAATAATTAATGATTTCTGATTGGCTAATAGTTTTTTGTGAAAGTTGTCATGCCCATCGAAAGACGTAATAAGTTTAGGATACGACTATTTTTTCTATACTATTACGTCATTCTTGCATGAAGAATTTGTATATCACGTTGTTATGTTCTGATGAAAGATATGGTAAAAAATGCAACATAGATGGCTTATTCATACAAAGTTGCGTCACGATTTTTGAATTAAGTTTTCACTTAATACGAAAAATATATAAAGCTTAAGTTTTCTGATATGAAACTATTGAAATTATGTACCTCATAAAATTTAGTTCATCAATTTAGATTTGATAATTTTGTGTTTGTGGTTTACTGATGTAATGTTAATTTCTCTCAGAAAACCTTGGACTTACTACATTTTCGTTCAGTAAGGAATCTTGGTTATCACGGTATATTACCTTTGATTTTCGTCGACGCAATCTGTGAAAGAAACGGAAGAAACCTCTTTTCTTCGGTTGAAATTTTCTTTGTGCACTTTTTCTTTCTATAATTCTTGTTTTATACTGTGAAATTGATGATTATATACTTAACAAAATATATAAAAACCTCAGTTTTCAAATAAAATATCCAGTTGTAAGCAGGGGCGGATCTAGGATTTTTCAAACATCAGTCATAAAACGTCGAAGGCGCTCCGCACATGGGTGGTCTGAGGCATTCTCTCCCGAAAAGTTTTGAATTTCAGAGCCTTGAAAATGCCATTTTCAGCGTATTAGAGCAATACAAAATGTATTTTGTGGGCATAGTTTTTGCGTAAAAACAACACATTTTGCTTATGTTTTAAAAAAAACTGAAGTGAACAACACTTGAATGTTTTGCCAAATATTTAGGCTCATTATCATGCCAAATATATGCCTCATTAGCATGTCTAGGAGCGTAAAATTTATTAAAAATTTCTACCAAGTTGTCAGGCATAGACCCCCCTAGAGACCCCCATTCAAAGCTCTATGTAATGAGTTAAGTTAGAAATTTGGTACTACAAGTTACAGTTCATAGATTTAGAAAAGCTCAGACTTCAAACCATGCAAGCTTATTGTAACCCTTTACCCATCTCCACATCAGTGCCAGCAAATTCACTTTTTGAGAAAAAACTCAAAATTTTTTTCTGCCAAAGATTAAGCAAAAATTATCAGAGTGAAAATTTGCAATTAAGGACAGCTTAATGCCATTAATGTTTATTAAGAATTTCACTAGACTATTATCTTCTGTAAGTATATGCAAGGTGTGCTATTTAGCAATCAATAGTAGCATTGTATTTGCAAATACAAACAGAATGTGACCAAAATGTCTTTAATTATATAATTACATGAATGTTAAAATTGGTTCATGTGTCATGCATACTGGTTATGATAAATATCTTTTCATATGATCAAAGCTCGTTTAAATGTAAATCTGAAATAATTTAGTTTAGAAATTATAATGATCATCAGAAAAATTACCTAGTAATCATGAAAAATACTTTGCTGTTTTGCCAAATTTCAAGGTTTATCTGCATACACAGAAAGACGTTTTTACTTCATAGAAAATGCTTTTCATACATCAATAGCCCTTTGGAATTTATGGCAAACAATCTGGTATTAGCCGTAGATCAACACACCTTGACATCTCTACATTTCATGTATGTGAACGACTCAGGTTTAATACCATTCCAGTCAAATTGTCATAATAAAAAGCTTCATCGATCAGAAAAGACTCAAAATCACAGGTTATAGTAAACAGCTTCTCATGTACTCAATGTTAGTTTTCTCAAATCTTAAACAATGTGTAGTATAACTGTCCAATGATTGAATGATCAATGATCATAAACTGAAAAGCCCCAAACATTTGTTTATGATAAAGTAAATAATAGTATGGCGCTTTTTGGCTACAGATTTTTTGTCCATTGACATATATTTGCGGGAATCGAACGTAGGATTTCGCTGCCATATAACTGCCACGATTCCCCAAGCACTAAAGAAATCATAGCTAGAAGTGCTTCGGCAACAACAATTTTAGAAGAATCAATCTGCTTACCATACGCCATATTGACATAAATCGCATCACACACTCGCATAAATTGACTTTGATATATTACATTCATGCATACATTTCACTTGTCCTTTACTTACGATTTTGGTTGTAAATTTCTGCTGATAAAACTCAAAACAATGTTGGCTTTTTTTTTGAACATCAATGACTGAAATGTTGCTCGCGAGATCGTCTTTGCCAAGCATTTACAATTTATCCATAAATTTTTCACCTCTTGAAAAAATTCACAGTTTGGACAGCAGCATTCATGTCAATATATGTCATTTCCATAAATTCCATCTGATTGTAGTTTAGTTTCTATCATGCTTAAAAAATTACTATTATACGATCAAACATTCAATTCAGACAGTGAGCTTGACTATATTAGTTTAGTTGGATATCAGTCGAAATCGGTCAAACCAATCGCAGTAAGACAAAAATTTCAACGAACCAATTACACGATAGCAATTGGACTCCCTTATAAGTCCGGCCACCCCGCTTATTGGCCGAGATTATTCCAGATCGTCCACTGATCTGGCTATTGACCAATGGAATGGTTTAAATAAGCGTTCTTGAACTCCGGTATCGGTCAAACCAGTCGAGCCATCCCGTTTACAGTCAACCAGTTAATATAATTGTAGATATGTTTCTATTTACTGATCTGCTTACTGAAGTGGGATTTTTATAAGTTTTCATACATAAAACTGAAATTTGACGATGAAATCCAAACGATTGCAGAACGAAAATTTAATGAACAAAAAAATTGTAATCATGAAATTTGATAAACAATTTTTGAACTATAAATGTATGTCGCGTGACTGATTTGACGTACCCTAGATCCGTCACTGGTTGTAAGTAACAAGTGTTTTCGTTATGAGCTATCAAAAATATTCACAATTTCACAAAGCTATAACATTTGTAAAGTAATAACAAACATCGATATCTTACATTAGTTTCTCCTTGATGATACCGTTTGGGAATGAAACGCTGGAAAGCGCTATAAGAATAACAAACAGATCATAGGTACAAGGTTGGTGTTAAGAATTTAATAGTATACATCATATATCATACTTCCAACAATGTCCTGGTGTTTCCATTTTGTCAGTTGATATTTTTGTGATTGTGACGACTCTTTCACGAATCTAAACTCTTCCTTTACAATTTAAATTTCAACTATATTCGTTTTATTGACACTGACTATAGATTTATGTAATCATTATACACATTAACAAACTTTCAAAAATCTGTCGACATTTTCAAAGTTCATTGATCAATGACGTTCACAAACCTTTATCTCGACAAAAAATTCTAGGAATGTCTAGCTAAAATATTTTAGAGTTACGTAAATGAAAAATAGCTAACTTAGTTTCAAAATGAACGAAGTAGTAGCTTTGAAAAAAGTAGCTAAGTCAAAGTTTGTTTAAGTTCAGGCAATCAAGGCTATTGTTGCTTTATTTGGACAGTTCCTTCTTTACGAGACTTTTCCAAAATATATACCTTATAGAAAACTCTCCGGTCTATTTTCAACAAAGTTGGGCTATGAAGGGGTTGCAAATACGGCAATAATTAGTATGTATTCGTGAATACTTCATAAATTTTGATGAAAACCTTCTACATTTAAGAGAAAAGCATTTTATAAGTTTAAAGCAACACAATGACGTGCATATTTTTGACGCTTCAAACCGCAAAAGGCGATAAAATATTCGTACAGTTTTCCTTTTTGGCAACACTTTCTACAATAACAACTGCCAGCAAATAATTATACTAATCTTACCTTTTTCAATTCAGATTGATTGCAGTTAATATCTCATATTAATGCCTCTCATAAACGTTAATGAATATAAGAAGCTCTTTTAAACAAAATAGCGAAACTTATAATATCAGGTACATCATGCATATCCATAAATATTACCCCCAACCCAGTCCTATTTATCATTCCTGCCAAAGTCCAAATGTAAGATGTTTGGTATTTCTAAATAATGGCAAGAACGAAAGGAAACTTAAAGAGACTGTGAACATTGACTTCATGTAGTCTAACCTAACTTGGTTCAGGCTCTTTTTTTGACTCACAGATATTCTTTAGGTGTATTTGTGAGTCATTGCTATCACTTTCAAAGATTCTCAGTTTGTGTTCTGTTTCCCTCTCAGCTTGTGACTGGTTTAGAATGGCGACTATGCAAGATTTTTAAAAATTTCCCAAGACCCGATTAAACCTGGTTAAACTGATTATTTTTTGCACGCTTGTTAAAATTTATTTGCATTTCATCAAAATACAACAGATCTGAATTCTTTGACCGCCTCGTACACTGAATCTGGTTTCTGGAACATTTTCTTTTATTCTTTTTTCACAATAGAAATTATTGTTGAACGTATATGATATTTGCAATGATTAAAGTAAAAACATGCATAATCCGAAAATGAAAGTGCCCTTTTCAAAGGTTTGTAGTATCATATTTTGTTATGATAAACAGGGATGTAAGTTATAAAGCCATTCTGGTCAATTATCTCTGTTTAAGGAGCATACTCCAAATAAATTGTTAGGAATTTACTTTAATGAGAGAAAATACATTCAGAAATGGTAATGTTGGAAGAATAGACGATCTTTTAATTGGATTGCTTGAGACATTCAACAACAGAACGATTGACCGAATTAAGATTACTGGGATAGTTTCTTGATAATAGTGAGAAAAATGGAAAAATGTATTCTACAATATATAATGGTAAAAAATCAAATGCAAGATACAGCTGAATTGTAGTTCAGAGAACGTTCTCAATTTTTGATGAAATTCGTGCTATTTCCACCAGAATGTTGATTCGTATTCACTCAAACGAAACAGAAAATTCAACATTAATTGTTAGCCAGCAATCAATGGCCCTATGCAACTGCATATGGACTATCACCGCCTTCACTGCGTTCAGATTATCACTGTATGAAGGAGTAGAATTGTTATTTCATCCAACTTTAACTTTACGAGGTCGGCGCATGTGGAACTTATTATTACAAGTAAACTTAACTTGGATTCTTTAACAGCCTAAAGTTATTCATTCTAATGCTTTGATTAATTCAAGTAGAGTAAAAAAATATTAGGAACAAGATGCATTTATCAGTGTAAATTAAATGAATTTTTGATCAAAATATGACATTAGAAGCACAACAAAACTGTTGGAATAAAGACAAGTTGAAATAACCAAAAAATTAGGAAACTGTGGCATATGAATGCTTCGATCTTTGTCAAGCAGTTGATGAATGCATTAGCTAAGTAACGGCACTAAAGATTTTTTTAATAACATGAATTCGGTCTTTTAAACAAAGACTTTTTATTTGAATAGCCTAAGTAAATTGATAACAATTGTATTTAAATGTCAAGGTGTCTGACATAGTAATAAATGATTATCGTGCGTTTCATTTTTGACAGCTTAAATTGGGAATAGCAGTGAAACATTTTTGATTGTTTTTTGTATTGTTTTCTTTTTAACAGAGTAATCTCACGTTGGTAAACTGCCGTGATATATTTCAGTATGCAAGAAGAACGCGGAATATGACATCGAATTTCTCTGTTTCACTTTTATTTTCATTTTTACAAAACTGCATTGTTTTTCGCATGAATAATAAATTGAGCTGGTGAAAGGTCGTTTTCTTAAAAGTATAACAAAGTGAAAGTGGGTTTAAGGAGAAAATGAGTTTGAAGCGAAAGTTCATTTCAAGTTCAAAGATCATTACGGAAGTTTTCAATTCATCCAGGTTAGTTAAACTGTATATTATCTTTTTCATGTTATCAAATAGAGTTTGAAAACCCAGCCTGTTGTCTCAAAATACCAAACCATATTACAAAATTTTATCGATATTAAACGGTCTGATGCGTATTTAACGAACTTTCACTTTCCATCATTTTATATACTTCTTTCATTCAAGCATAGTTGTTGTAAATGTTGGCCTTTTGTCAATAGCTTAGAATGCTCATAAGAAGATATCTTTAATGTCAAGCCGTTTTACCTGGAAAAAAGCTAAGTGTATTAGTCAAACGTTTGATTTTAAGTTTCACTTTATTGAATTCCCTCCAGCTTTGTTGTCATACAGAACTTTACGTTGTCTAAAAGACAATCGAGAAACGACAATTAAAAATTTAATTGTGTTTTATTTCATTAAAAATGAACGCAAATTTGGCCAAAACGGGTTCACTACGATATTAGGTTTACGAGGGAAAATATTGAAGTTTCATGTGAAAACGACTATTTGAGATTCTATTTGGTTACTTCTTTGGGGTTATTTACATCGATGCATAAGCATACAAAGTTAACTGTAGATTTTTCCATTTATTTCGAGTTCACAAATGACAATTTTCTGGTGGAGAACATCTACAATCACGAAAATCATCCCACTGATTAATATCAATTCTCAGGTCAGATGGAAAGGAAGAGAAATTTGTGCGCTTCATTTTAATTGGTTGTCAACTTATGCATGCATGGCCTCCCTTTTTACAAACTATAGCTGAACCTGTATTATTATTGTTAATGGATCATTTAAGATTTACTTTCAATGATCTTCGTTCTCAAAAGTCTATTTTAACCAGCTTTTATTGAATCGGACGTTTCTGGTTCGAATGTTTTTATTCCTTTATCATTAAATTTGTTCATTTAACTGTAACTTCAGGCAAACAAAACAAAGAATTTACTTAAGTGTTCGGCATGTCGCGATTGACGATTATACATGATTTTGGCCGACACTTGGGACTTTCTCGAAGTCCATCAGTGGGTAATTTGATCCGTAAAAGATAATAAGAGGTACCACGAAAAGATATCTACTTCCCATTGCTCTTTTCCCTATGAAATAGATAATGGCATTAATACGCTAAAAAATTATTTCCATTTCTCCTCTAAGATTCCTCGTAATATTTAACCAAGATCCCATTACAAACATTCTTTGAGGACATTTTATTCTGCTCCTAGCTTTATCTTTTGAAAAGTAAGTACATATAATTACAATAATGGGGGAGGGCAACGTCTTTATTAATGAAGACTTTCCGTCATTTAACAATTTAAGAAATGGATCGATCGATTTAAATGGCAAATAACATTCATATTTTTCTCTTTACATCTTGCCAAAAGATCTTTTTTGTCTCGTTTCCCATCACGAAGACGAAAGGCCAAAGTGCTCTGTCCAGTGCAGAAGGCAAGCAGTGAACTCTGTTTAAGTAATGATGATGATGTCAGGACTTTCTTGAGGAACAATCCGCGTAAAGTAAAAATGCAGTAGTATACTTTAGTTTCAGCATTAAACATTTATTTCATGAAAATAAGCTCCTTATTGATTGACAATAAACATATTTTACTTATTCTATTCAACGAATACATTTTCCCTCGATTCATCAAAACGTTTTTGAAAACAGCCTTCCGCTTTGCGTCCAATGAATGACATTAGCCTGTTTTCAAATGTTTTTCAGATTCACACCGCAGTAAATATTATCGCATGAATACTGTGCAGAAATTAAGAATAAGGATCTCAGTATTGCACTTCATTCTCAGTGACTTATAATTAGAAAAAAACATACAAACTCGTTGCCCCAAGTTAAAAACGTTTTCGTAAAGCTTAGACGAGAGTTAATTAAATTTGCAAACATTTGAATTTCTTCTCCTGTATTTTTCATGACCAAAATTAGAAAACGACTTTGCCATTTTCAGTGCAGGGTGCAAGCAGCGAGCTCCGTTTGAATAGTGATGATGATGTTAGGACTTTCTTGAGGAACAATACACGTAAATTAAGTATGCAAGCAATACGTTTTAGCTTTAACAGCAAACATTCATTTCATCTTTCCCGGAATAAGCTTTCTGACAATTGCTGATAAACATATTTACTTATTTTATAAATAAACTAATGCTTCTTATTCTCTGTTCGAAGACTTTGTTATTCTATTTATCAAAACTTTTCTGGAAGATGCCATCACTCTCTAAGTCTTCCTTTACATTATTTACCTGTTTCACATTTTATGCAAACTAAGTAAGTTGATATGCATGCATTTTCTTGTAAAAACACAAATTATTTTTGTGTAAGTTCTCAATGTTGTTCTCAACGTGTAACGTCGTGAATATTGCAGTGCTTTTGTGATAGTGTTTAAAGCAGGACGAAAACTATTGGCTGCTGAGAAGTCGAAACTTTTTTAAATCAAGATATTATTTGACTTCTTCTAGATTTGAACATCTAATGACATTCTAACGTTTCCTCAAATTCCTTTATCTCCTCCACCTCATTGTGCAGGTAAAAAAACAAAAAATTCCTGAAACTTGTGACAAGAAAACGGTTATATACTAGAAAGCCAGTTTGGCAAAATAAAGCACATACACAACTTCACTGTTTTACAGATTTTTGTTCACCTACTCCACCACCTCGGAATCAGTCTCTCCGAAAGAAAATAAATCCTTTAAATAATGGTAATGATCTAATTGATAGTGGTAAAAGAAGTCATCTGCTGAGCAATGTAATATCATGTTAGTAAAAATACCCGAAGGACGTATCTGGTCCACATTTTTCCTTCTTTTTTACAGATATTTCTTCCCAGATTCCACTATCACGATCTCAATCTCTTGAGAAGAAGAACAATACTCCAGGTGATCACAATGACCTACGTGATACAAACGACAGAACTCACTTACATAGCAATATAAGTGTATGGAAAAGCGAGCAGTTCAAGTTTTTGTAAAAAAAGAAAATTACGACAATGAGCAACAAAACCATAAAATTCGTAGCCTAAATAAACGAAATAAACCCTCTCCAAAATTGATATTAATGCCAAAGCTGAAAGCTGAGTTTGATATAATCATATCATGTAAAAAACTGAGCTCAAGATCGTAACACAACTTATAAACTCTTAGTGTCTTTTTTCAATCTCTACTAAAGATGTTAATTAATGTTATAGTTTTCATGTTGCTACAAGGTGTTGAACGTGATATAGCTACGACTTTTTCGTTATTATGATGTAGTTGCATTGATGAAAAACATCGTTTCCCAAATTGATTACGTCACTCAATGAACATTTATATTAACACAATAAGTTTCACTTATTAACCAAATAGAAACAGTGAATTTTATGTAAACTAAACAATCAAACTTATTGTTTGCACACTAAAGGTAAAGTCTCTCTTTGTTGATATGGATCTTGAGATCACTCAATTTATAAAAGAAAAACTAACGAAAGAGTTTGAGGCGACTGAAATTAAACTTAAAGACGAGCAAGTTAAAATTTCAATAAATCCAGGATTATTGAAATATTCTGGTACAAAGAAAGGAATTAAAAAGGCAATGAAACGCACAAAGAAGTTAAAAAATGAAATAAGAGTGAAAGTGAGGTCATACTCGTCCCCTGGAATTCTCAAATTATTTTTTAATGAGGATGGTCAAAGAAACTTGAAATCAATCAAAGTCCAAACGAACGTCATCCTGAGGGTGACAGATAGCAATAAAGAACTTATTCAAAAGCCCGATATTGAGGGCATTCGTTCTGAGCGAATCCGATTTGGAAAAGATTCTGCAGTCCCGCAAATACCTTCTGATCCATATGATGTATGCAATTTTAATACAAAGGAAGGTCTAACGGTTTCATGGAAATATGGTGATCTCGCCAAAGGTGAGTATTATTCTAATCTGTGTAATGTGTTAGTTAACATGCTCTCGTTGGAAAAGCATAAGATAAAGGAAAAGAGAGAGTTTGGATTAAGATAAGAATTATTCCCTTTTATGATTTTGTAAATGATTTGCAAAAAAAGAATGTGTTCGTAAAAAGTTGAAACTTGTTTGTGTTTTCAATTTCATTCCAAGGTTGATGTTTTGTTCAACTCAGCGCTTTCATATCTACGTTATGCAACAATTGTTGGAAAAACACTGAATGCGATTGATGGAGATTCTTATGTCACAGAATGTACTAACCAGCCTTACATTTCCCCTGGAGATATAGCAACAACGAATGCAGGAAATCGTTCATGTAAATTTGTCATTCATGCGGTTTGTTGCGATTAGAAACCTGGAGGTGATGCTGAAGAAGTAAGGATTTTATTACTTCAGAAGTATTTATTCACTATAGTTAAAAAGCCAAGTCTTTTTCAAATTCTTAAACTTTAATATTTCTGTTATAAAAGAAGATGTTTCGAAAACTACTATTAAAAATCTGTGGCCTTGCCAATGATAGGAACCAGTCAACACAATTTTCCCCTTGATCTTGTCTTGCTTATGATGAGAGAGGAATTCATACGATTTAGTTCCATGTCTCCACAAAGTTCAATAAAGGAAATCAGGTTAATAAGATATTATCTTGGAAAAAAACAAAAAGGTACAGTGACCACAAAGGCAATTTTTTTCACGATGAATGATTGACATAGTAAGCAAATATAAACAAAAAAACGTATTCAACCTGCCGTGACCAGAAATTTAAAGGAGTGGGTGCGCAGAGATGAGATTTAATTTACACCATTGCTTTTTTATTGCCAGCTCATACACACCCTTTCATCTTGTCCACCTGACTCACAAACACAATTACAGAATTTAACATGTTCTTATACGCTACAAATAGCCTGACTCATTACTTATATAGTAAGTTGGATTTAATAAAGATGAATTATTTTTCTGGCTCATTTACTTTCCCTATTCAAGATATAGATGTACTTTCAGTAATTTGCATTGACTTAAACTTAGTACATGCACTACTGTCCAGCATCAACTAATGGCATTTTGCAAGAAGAAAAGTTTTTAGCTTTGGTGAAATATCACCTTTTTGAAACTTTCGAATTTACATTTTGCGAAAGCGCTAAATGTACACATCCACCAAAAATTCTTTCCGATGTCTTGATTAAATCAAATGTTATGATCATCAGGATATCAGAAAGGTCCGGATTGCAGTCAAACATAATTTCACCGCAAGCCAAGATGACTGCATCTCTGCTTCAAAAGACCAATCCTAGTGATGGTCTCCTTAAAAAAAACAAGCAGGTGACTACCGTCAGGAATCAATTATGTTTTTAACTTAAGATGATAATTATTTTCTTCTGCAGACTAATATTTTTTAAAAACCTTTCTGTGCTATAAATCATGATTAGTCAGATCCTCTGTTGAAGTATATGTATAATCAGCATTTGGAGCCAATTTTTTCATTTAGATGACTCTCCCTCTAATTTAAAGTAAAGCTTTGTTCCTGTTGTATTTGCTTGTGGCAAAGAATCCATCACACTTCATGTTATTGGCCGTTCCGATGAAGAAATTTCGTCTGCTTTAGAAAAAGTAGAAAAGTTTATGAAAGACAATATTATCTCATGGAAATTATATCTCAAAAATGTCTATGATCTTATTCTACATCATCTGGTAGATGAATGGAAGAAAATCCCATCAGATAGCTTGAGAATGGAGTGTGAGAATGACGACACGATTTCTTTAAATGGTCTACGTAGTGAAGTTATAATGACAAGCGATTTGCTCAAAAAGTTCATTGGTCAGTTCACCACAGAAAAGTGGTCGGATGAAGTTTCATAAACTTTAGGTGAAAATTTTTATTATTTGATTTCGTTCACATAATTTTCAAAATGAAAGAAGAAAATACACTAGAAATTCTCTATAGCAAAGAAAATCGTATCAATTTCTATGAGGTTAAGAACCTGCTACGAATCTAAAATGCGTAAACTTTAATTTGTTCTCTCGTAAAATGCATCTCAAGTGAGTAACGCTTTTCTCACTCGGTTTAGATTACCCAGTTCCATCCATTTGGTCACCTCAACTTTTCAATGAAGTAGTAAAACCGGTCAAGTTAGCACAATCATCCTCTGAATACATCGAGATTAAAAATTATTTTATGGCTCATAGAGGAAAATCTGATCAAATTCATGCGATTCATAGAATACAGAACCCTCAGCTGTATATTCGGTACCAGACTTTTTAAAAGTTCTATGCGAGGTGATGTAAATGAAATGCGACTTTTTCACGGCACTAGTCCAGAAAACGTACAAAAAATCAACTCAAATAACTTCAACCGAAGCTTTGCAGGCGTAAATGGTGAGAGTCACATACTTCTTAAATTTCACGAATATAATTGTTTGAAATGTTGCTCTGTCAATGAATGCTTTTTATAACTACAAAGATAAAAATAAAAAACTTTTCAATAAAACTTTAGCTTGTTTTCCTGAGAATTGTCTAAAATTGCGACAACTTAAAAGTTGTAACTTAAGAAGGCGTAAAATGTCTAGAATAAAGGTTTGTTTTCCCAACACATGTGTCATATTTATAGGAGTAAGATATGAAAACGGGTATATTTTGCAAGAGATGCATCGTACTCTCTCTTTTACTCTCAAGTCCTTCGTCTTCTGAGTTATGGATCCCAACCAAAGATTTTCATTGCCAAAGTTCTTGTTGGAAAGTACACATTGGGTAAGAAGGGACTAAAGGCACCACCTTCAAGAAATGATCCTAGCAATCCAGCTCTACTCTATGATTCTGTTGTGAATGACGTAAACAACCCCTGGATTTACGTCATTTTCCAAGATAACCAGTACTATCCTGAGTATCTCATAATATTAAATAATCAATGAAACGGACCTTTGTGCATTTAAATATATACAAACTCAATCAGCCCTGCACAGCTTCTACGTCTTTATTAATTACTGTTGATCAACTATACTATATGCACTGCAATTATTCATGAATGTTTATTTTGTAACCGTTATATACTATAGCTTACATATTTATGAACACTCTATGAGTTTTTTACTGTAATTTACTCTGCACGTTTCACTATAGCCACAGAAACTATAAAGGTGCGTTCGCTTAATTATAATTCACTTTTCGATAGTATGTCGTAGAGATAGCTGTGGAAGAACCGCAAGGTTTTCCCTTTAAATTTTTCCTTTCAAGTCTATTATTATCATGACCATATTAGTCTTCTGTAGGTGTCTAATGATGATGCAGATATATAATTACATCCATTCTCTTGTTGTAATTGGCTTGTGTTCAAACGTAATTTGGGGTTGAAAGTCGGGCACACGACTTTCTCTCTCCATTTTCTGTATAAATTGGCATATAGCTTGACGTGGGTTGATAGATTAAGTGGTATGTATCACTTGTCAATGAGTATCAATATTCAATAGACATAAAATTCTATCAACAACAAATGATAATAGTACAGCTCAGCTAATGATAGTAGTAATATTTTATTATAAAATATTCATTCAAACTACTAACAAACTAAACCAACTGTTTTGTTGTATATAACCGTTTTGAATTCACAATCAGTCGCCTATAATACTTTTGACCTAAACGAGATTATTACTGCCTTCACTGCGTTCAGACTATCAGTATCACTGTCTATGCAGGAGTAGAATTGTTATTTCATCTAACTTTAACTTTACGAGGTCGGAGCTTGTGGAGCTTATTATAAGTAAACTTAACCAGAGATTTTAGATTTTTCAACAGTTTGAAATTATTTCTTCTTACACTTTCATCAATTTACGTAGAACAAAAACAAAAAATGATTGGAAAGAAGATATATTTATCAGTGTAAATGAAATGAATTTTTGATCACAATGTGATATTAGAAGCACAGTAACATTGTTAGAATAAACACAAGTTGAAACTAAAAAAAATTTAGGAAACTGAGGCAGATGAATGCTTCTTTGTCAAGCAGTTGATGAATGTATTAGCTAAGTAATGATATTAAACATTTTAATGACATGAATTCAGGCTTTTAAACAAGGATTTTTTATTTGAATAGCCTGTGTAAATTGATAACAATTGTATTGAAATGTCAAGGTATATGACATAGTAATAAACGATTATCGTGCGTTTCATTTTTTCACAATTATCAAACTTTTTTGATCGTTTTTGTCTCGTTTTTTTACAGAGTAATCATACGTTGGAAACAATGGTCATTAGCCGTGAAGTATTTCAGTAGGTTTCATTTTCTTTTGATTTTTAAAAACAACATTGTTGTTGGCATGAATATTATTCGAGCTTGTAAAAGGTCTTTTAGATTATTTAAACATCGTTCTCTTAAAAGCATGACTAAGTGAAAGTGGGTTTAAGGAGAAAGTGGGTTTGAAGCAAAAGTTCATTTCAAGTTCAAAGTTCATTACGGAAGTTTTCAATTCATCCAAGTAAGTTAAACTGTGTATCATATTTTTTCGTGTTATCAAATTGAGTTTAAAAACCCAGCCTGTTGTCACGAAGTACTAAAACATATTACAAAATTTTATCAATATTTAACAGTCTGTTGCATCATTAACAAATCTTTCACTTTCCATCATTTTATATACTTCTTTCAATTATGTAGTTGTTGTAAATGTAGGCCTTTTGTCAATAGCTGAAAGTGAATATAAGAAGATATTTCTAATGTAAAGACCGGCAGCTGGGAAAAGCTAACTGTATTAGTCAAACATTTGATTTTAAAGTTCAATTTGCTGAATTGTTTTCGGCATTGTTGTCATACAGAACCTTACGTACGTTATTTAATTAATACGACAATTAAAAATTGATTGTGTTTTATTTCGTTAAAAGTGGATGTAACTTTGCCCAAAACTAGCTCACTAAGATATTAGGTTTATTGGGAAAAATAGAAAGTTTCATAAGAAAACGATTATTCGATACTTTATTTGATTAATTTTTTACGGTTATTTACATCAATGAAACGCAAACATAGTTAACTTCCAAGTTTTTCATATATTTCGACTTCATAAATGACATTTTCTTGGTAAAGAGCATCGTCCAATCAAGCAAATCATTTCACTGATCAACATCAATTTTCAGCTCAGATGGAAAAGAGGAAAATGGGTGCGTTATATCTCAATCAATTATCAACTTATTCATGCATGGCTTTCATTTTTACAAGCTATTACTGAATCTGTATTACTATTATTAGTCGACCATTTAAGATTTAGTTTCAATGATCTTCATGTTCAAAACTTCATTTCAACAAGCTTTTATTGAATATCCCATTAATATATTCAATCCAGATTAATATGCTTACATCCTCTCCCACGAGACTGCTGTATTGAAATACAGCAGTTATTAATTTTCAAGTCTTGGCTCTTTCAATCTGGAAAGTCCTCAAATTTCTACCTACAAGTTGAAAGATATTTATGTGCACGATCTAAGCAGAGGTTCGACTATACTGATGGACAAGGCATACATATACACAATAAATGGGAGAATGGCATGTTTTATAACTAGTGACGTCACCTTTGTTGAAATATCTTAACTCGTCCAAAACTGCAACTTATAAAAATTACTAAAAGGGAAGGAAATATAGAGGAAGGAATAATTTCAGTTGATTGTAGAAAATCTTATTTCACATTGAACTCAATATAACTTTTAGGGTACCACAACTTTTCTATACCTTTAACAAGTGAAGATTTCTCTGTCAATCTTAAATTAGTATAGTTGTAAACATATAAATATTACATAGAAGTCAAAAATATCAAGAGAGATACGAGTGTTTTAAAATACAGTTCTTTAGTTGGATCTTTCGCTTGTTCTTTTTTCATTTTAAGAGCAGTTCCTGCGATGAAGAGGAAGAAAAATGTTCATTTCATATAACTGTTAACTTTACTGTTTTTAACTTGAAAATCTTTCGTTATCATCACCATTTTTTTCTCATTCTACATGACATTTCCAAATCTTCAAATACTAGAAAAACGAAGATTTTAAGTAGCTAACATAAAACGACTTATTTTCTGATTTAGTTTGCAAGAATGCAAAGCAAAATTATGATTTAGCAACAAAACTTTACATTTGAACACGTGTTCTCTGTACGCCTTCAGATCTAATCTCTGAGTGACCACAAATGAGCCTTGCTTTACAAATCCATTTTGTGAACGTTACGACATCCAACTATCGAACAATTAAAGTGTTGGCATTTTAAGCAAAATGCCAATAAGACATCGTGTTTGTTTTTAAAAAATTTTTTGAAAATATGAAAGCAGAAGTCTTTTTTCCTGTCTATTGGGCATTATCGCCAAAAAAATGTGTACAACGCGTCCTCATGCCGGCCATTATTCCAGCCAGATGATTAGGATTTCTCACTTGTTTCCAACCATTAAAATTACATGACGTCAATACTTAATAATGAATACAAATATATTTTGACTCAAGCAATGACTTCGGATCATTTTAAAGGTTGGGAAAAAGTCAAAAACCCTAATCATCTGGCTTGAATAATGATAATCGCAGCACGACATGCGCGAGGACTAAAACATCGAAGGCTTCGATACGAGCGACTTTCTGCATATTCTTTTTCTTAACATTACTGTAAAACTACACCCAGTATTTGTGTATACGTGTATACATATGAATCAAAATGGCGTCGATCAAAAGATCAAAAGACATGAAAATGGTCAAAATATTGAACTGGTGAAATACTGTAAAGTGTTTTTGAGGATGGAAACAAGTGAATTTAGACTATTTATGATGTATCCTGATCACACTGTAGTAATCATTCTGTCTGAGGATGATTTTGAAATAAATTCGAAAATTTACAGTTTACATCTCGTCTTGTTTTGATTCATACTTTGCAATCTCAAGATGTCTTGCTTCTTCGGAATTTGTTTTATATTATACTTCTTTAAATTGTCGGCAGGTCATGGTTTTCGTACTAATCCTCAATCGTGTTAAAAATACTGCCCGATGGGGGGCAAGATACTGAACGTTAATCGGCGGTCGGCTACAGAATTTGGTCTAAAAACAAAACTTGTGTCAATGTTTGAATCTGAGTTTAATATTCATCTCATATTCATATTCGATTTTATTCTAAATTTCAGATTATAATATTTACAGTAAATAGCTGTAATTGCGTAATTGTCTGACGTTTCATAACAATTTATGACCGCCATTTATGTCTTTAATAATGATGTCTTCTAAGAAACCAAAACATCCCGCAAATACTTCTAGGAAGGATCTATAAATGAAATTCAATGTGAATAATCGAGAATAAACGTCACTTGGAATTTCGGAGTGCTCTGTTTGAGAAGATTTGAAAATATTGTGAACGTACCAAAGATTTTGTGATGTCAGAGCAGGAACATATTTTAGAGATAGATCCATCTCATGAGCTTCATTTTAAAGGTATATCGACCTTTTTTGGTTGAAATTGATC